>NC_056711.1:22354475-22369475 GCF_018831695.1 Puntigrus tetrazona | reverse complement strand
CAGGGGGCGAGGGCTCCGGGGTCAGAAACACAGCGAAGTCCTCCAGAGCCTCGCAGACGCCGTACACGGGGACCAGGTGAGCCTCGGCCGGGCAGAGCTCCGGGGAGAAGGGGTCAGAGGACCGGTCAGGGAGCGGCGGAGGAGGACAGAGCGCTCCGAAGCCCTCGCACAGGAAGTCAGAGGAGCATTGGGAGGAAGTGGGGCTGTAGGGCGGGCTGGAGAAGAAGAGCGGCGGCGGGTCAGCGGCGGGCCCCGAGTCCATCCGGAGTGGGTCACTGTCTTTCTGGACACGAGCCGGCTGAGACGAGCGGTCAGCGCCGTACAGTTTCTCTCTGAGATACACCGCCTCCGCTTCGCTGGAGAACATCAGCAGGGTTAGACTCAACAACCAATCACAAGTCCTCAATCAGATGCTAATTTCAGCTCCACCTATCAGTGAGCAGCATCTTTTGTTTTTAGCTGGCTGTTAAAAATGTAGAGATTCCCTCAAAAACAGCAGTTCATCCAGCAAAACATCTTGAGTGAATCACTGAATCATTCCTTCATAAAGTTACATGAGATTAATATTATAATATTCTTTCTTCAGAATAAACAAAAACAATTTGTGACCCTGGAGCAAAAAACTAGTCATAAGAGATTGATGTCTGGCTTGTTCTGATCGAAAGATATCTGTACAACTATAGATACAACTATTAGAAAATCTGGAATATGGGAGAAAAAAATATATAGATATTGAGAAAATCACCTTTAAAGGTTCTTAGCAATGAATACTACTAATCAAAACCGTCTGGATACAGGAAATTGTCAAAACCTCCTCATGGAACATTGCTTAATATCCCAGTGATTTTTGGTAAAAAAAGAAAACCGATCATTTAGACTCATCCAGTGTATCCAGATATACCTGCTGAAGTTTCTGTGCTCCAGGGATATCTTTATCCAGCATGGAGCTGAGATCAGACGCTCACCTGATGACGTGGTTTGTGCAGACGATGGTGTCTCTGGACGGGTCTGAGGAGGCGCAGACGTAGAGACGGATCCAGGACCGGTTCCTCCGCTGCAGACGGACCAGCATCTCTGCGCTCGCTTCACCGCCGTCTGAGAAAACACACATACAGTCATCTACTGCTCAGGCGTCTGGGGTCTGTAGCACTCTCAGTGTTTGTGAAAGTCATTTAATTGATCGAGAATGTGGTTGAAAATGTGAAATATTATTAGAGTTTAAAGAAGCAGTTTTTTATGTGTATCTGATTACTCCAGTGTCACGTGATCCTTCAGAAATCTTTCTAATATACTGATTTACTGATCAAGAAAGATTTCTGATTATTATCAATGTTGATGAACAGTATTTATTTCAGATAATCTGTGCGTTTCAGTGTCTCTGGAGCACAGATATATTTGTAGAACTAGACAATAATACACTGTATTAACAATACAAAAAGTATTAGGATTTTAATTAAAGATCATGTTCCATGAAGATATTTTGTAGATATTTCCTACTGTAAACGTGTCAAAAATTCATTTTTGATTAGTAATATTCATTGCTAAGTGCTTTAAAGGTGATTTCCTCAATATTTAACGCATCCTTAATGAATAAAAGGGTTTTCTGAGATGTGACTCACTGAGGATGCGATGGCAGTCAGCGGCGGGCGCCAGATCCTCTGGATGCAGGAGCTCGTACCACGATCGACCGATCAGCTCCTCTGCTGAGAAACCCAGGTGGAACGAGACGCTGTGGAAATACCCCTCGCCATCAATAACCGTATCTCAACAATCTCCCAGACCAGGACTCTCTAGAGAAGCGGGTCAGTGGTGTACCTGCGGGGGGCGTGCGTGAGCCTCATGTCCGGTCTGTGGAGCGTCTGGAAGCAGGCGGAGGCCCTCAGGAGCTCGCTGTCCTTCAGTCTGTCGGCCGTGGGCGAGCAGAGGGCCACAAACAGAGCGCCGTCCGCCCGGAGTCGCCCCCTCACCAGCATGGAGCAGCCGGCGGTGTTCTGGAGCCGGAGCGCTCTGGAGCTGTGCATGCGGCACACGAAGCTGCTCTCTGAGAGAAACACGGGATCAGACCTGATCTGAACATCACGCTCAACACTGAAGGAAGCTTCTGAACGCCTCGCTCACCTGCTGAGACGTCCTGCTCTCTCAAGATCTCCTTCACCGCTTCTGCGTCACGAGCGTCCATCATATCATAGAACGAGTCTCCTTGAAGAACGTCCACCTGAAACACCAAACCCTTCTGATCAAGAGCTCTTCCCAAACATCAACACTACACTGATGTTATTAACCTTGATGCAACATCTGAAATCTTTCCGCTGATATATGATTTGTTCATGTATGTGCTCATGTCTTGTACTTTTTCCCAAAGAGTGTAGGTAAAAACAGAAAACCTCTATTGTAGTCTGTCAGGGAATTATTATTATTTTAAACAATATTTTTTTTTTGAGACTTAACCAAATAAATTCAAAAAAGTCTTCAGTTTTAAGTAAACTTTAGCGTCTGATCAGGTACAATAAAGGATCACAGTTATTTTAACACTGCTGGGTTTTTTTTAATTATTGGATTTTTGGTAAATTGCATGAAAACAAAACACGCCTGTGTGTCAAAGCTTTCAACATTCAAGAAGAAATACACCAGCCTTTCAAGCATAGGTGAAACTGATCATAATCATCATTGAATAAGTGCTGACTATAAGAAAGGATAAACGTGAAACAGAAGAACAGACGGGTCTCTCACCATGGACAGCCCGAGGTACTCCTGCACATTTTCAGACACGTAGACCAGCTTTCCGTCTCTGGTCAAAGCCACAATAAATCCAGGCAGCGCTTCCAGAAAGCTCTGGTACAGAGGAGAAGCTCGGTCCTGGAGAAGACCAGAAGGATCCAGACCAGACGGACCCAGACTAGACGGACCCAGACCAGACGGACCCAGACCAGACGGATCCAGACCAGACGGATTCAGACCGCCTCCAGCCCCTGAGAGGAGCACGCTCTTCCGGACGAAGGTGCAGATGAGGGACATGGAGTGCAGGTAGGACAGACGCTCCTGGTCCTCAGCTGAGATGGGCAGCAGTGACCGCAGGGTCCGGATCTCTGCGTTGATGTGGTCTCTCCGGGCTTTAGACGCTCCTTTAGTGGACCTGCATCCGAGCACAGAGAGACGGTCAGACGCTACCAGAACTTCAGGAGAACCCAGACCATAAAACACCGGCTCTAAAAGTCTCATCGATTTCACCACTTTTTTTGTTAAAGGTGATAGTTTAATAGTTTGTGAGAGTTAGGATGAATGACACTGAGCCTGTGAGAGGCTTTTATAGACGCTCAAAGTATGAGAAACTTCTTATAAAAGAGAGTCCTGAGTGGAGCTCCCCACACACACACACACACACACACACCTATAGCTCAGTCTCTGTGTCAGTACAGTAAACAGTAACCTCGCATGTCTAGGACTGATGGTAATCGTAGTGATCGAGTGACTGACCTGACGCGCTTGGACGCGCGGAGAACGCGCCTGACGCTCGCGACGCAGCTCATCCTCGATCTCACAGATCCGACACACTCCAGAGTCCGGGCTTTAAGAGCTCATTTATGCTGAAAACCTCCAGGAACGGGCAAAGAGCACCGGTCAGCCGCTGGGTTGAGTCCGGTTAGTCAGCGCTGCTGTGTGTGTGAGTGTGTGTGTGTGAGAGTGTGTGTGTGTGTGTGTTCCGCGAGTCTCTCGAGGTTATATACTCTGAAGGAGCTCAAGCTGAGAGCCGCAGGAGAACCCCTCCGCCGTGACGACACGAGGACTGACCCGATATTTATAGAGCTGGAGTGTAAAAATACCTGCGGTGACATCATCACAACACACACACACACACACACACACACACACACACACAGAGAGAGAGAGAGAGAGATCAGCGAGTGAGTTTTTATTACAGCACATATTGAGCACAATAAACTCAGACACAATTACATTTCATTTCTTCAGCTTTGATCAGCTTTTAATCACACGCTATAACTTCTTCAAATCAGAACAGACTTAACCCTTGCGCTGCTGAAAATCCTTCACATAATTCAGTGTTCCTTTTAAAAAGAAACATATTTCTTTAAGCAATATTACTACCAAATCTTGAGTGCAATCTCTGTTTCTTATACTAGGGGTTAACATAAAAAAAACGTTATTTGTGGATCATTTTTGGCTTAGAAACTGAGGAGCAGAAGCTCAGATCAGTGTTCAGTCAAAACCTGTGACAAAAATTATCCATGATTTGGTAATAATTATATCATAATAAGACATTTAAAAACAATTTTTTGCAGTTATTATTTTTTTTTTACGTTGGAGGTTTTGTTTATTTATTTTTAAAAAGTTTTATTCAAGTCAGTTACTGTAATGCTTCAGTGTCAGAAAAAAGAAAAAACCTCTTCAGGTCAAAATGTCCAGAACTCAAGCCGAGGAATAAAACACATCTGATCTTCTGAGTCACTCTGAACAGGACAAATGAAAGCCACGTTGGCTCAAAATATCAAACGTGTCTGACCTGGAATCACAGACTGAAGCTGAAAATCACCGTGTAGAGTATATAAGGTCATACAGATCTGTAGAAAACCTGAGCAGATCAGAGCCTGAGACCTGGAGAAGATGAAGATGTTTTATATGAAGGTGGTCAGAATAAAGAGGGTCTGTGGAGTTTCCCGTCTGCAGCGTCTCTGTAGATAACCCTGGACACTGACAGACATGAACACACTGCCACGAGACACGAGCTTCTGAAGAACACGCTTCCGATCACAGAAACAGATCTCATTTAACCCTTACTGTTTACCAGCCACGCTAATTAAGAACAAGATCTTACTTTCAATCACAGCCTGGCAGGAGAATTAATATCTGCTGAGAATCAGAAAAAAAACATACATTACATGAAACACACAGAAAACAAAGAGGATCTCAGTAGTTTTCCTTATAGATATAATCCAAGAAACGAAATTAGATTATTTAGCTGTTTATGTATTAAAACGAGGTTTCAGCAGCTTTTGAAGATATTGAGCTAATAAGCCCAGCAGAACATTGAAAATAAAATATTTCCCATCTTATATGTGAAGAAGTCTGATTCAAAATAGAGGATGATTCTCAATGATGTATTAATGGATTGATTGTATTTCTATACCACATCACTACAATCAAACAAGGGCTAAACCGTAGTTTCAACGAGATTGAATTTTCTTCTGGAGATAAGTTTGCTGAATAGAAGTCAAGGAGCTATGAAGACAGAGAGGCTTCAGGGTTAGAGGAGCCTTCTTCAGAAACAAACACATCTTTCTTCAGGAACGACTGAAGGCTCAGCGTCTGAGGATCTGTCAGAGAAATCATCTTCAGGTGATTCATCACAGTTTCTTCTGGAGGTCAAAACAAGCGCAGGCTCTTGAGTTTAATGCTGTGTTTGGGTCTGGAGGAGCTCGTCCCCGGAGAGATCGGTGATGTCCAGCCATTAGCTCTCGGCCGAAGCCACAAGTTTAAGGTTCCTGAACACGAGCCGAAGGACAGGTGGGTCTCGTCCCATCACGGCTCCTCCTGCAGTTAACCTTTAGCTTTCACAACCTTTGCTCAATAGAAGCCCATGAGGTCACGTCCACCGAGAGAGCAGCCGAATCCATCACGCTTCATACGAGAAGACGGCGCTGGAGCCTCCAGAGAACATATCAGACTGTTTGTGTGTAAACAAGCTTTCAGATGAAGTGCTGAGAACGCAGTAAACACTAAACTTACAGCCCCTAGAAATAAAGCATTACAGGAATATTATCAGTGCATTCGTTATGACTTGTAATGAACATTATAATGAATTAAATGTGACCTTGAGCACAGAAGCAGTCGTCAGCAGGGATCTTTCTAGTAATAGACAACAATACATTGTATGGGATATTATTCTTTTTTTATAACAAAAATGAGAAGAATATTAATTGATATTCCAGCTATTTTTTTACTGTAACTATATGAATACTAAATTTTTCATTAGTAATGTATATATATATCTTGTACATAGTAGGTCTGGTTTTGTGTGTTCCAGCTTCACACATGATCTCTTTAATAATTGCAACCAAAGTTAATCCATAATGATAGATTAAAACACAGAAACCAGTTTCAGATTTAACAAGAAACGTATAATGCATCGTAACTTTGCATGAAATAAGAAAGATAAATAAAGTACAAGTAAAGTAAAAAAAGGCCAAACTTTGTGAATTAATAAAGGAATGTTTCATTCTGGAGAAATAAACGTTCATTTAAAAATAGTTTTTATTTAATGACGTCTTCTGAAAATCGTGTTCAAATTTGTGGTGTTACAGGAAAACAATTCTCAATGTACTCTTTATATCACACACACACACACACACACACGTTCCAACACGTCACACTGCACATTTAAGCAGACATTAAGCAAAATTATCATCAGTTTTATTGGTTAGGAAATTCAAAATCCCACTAAAAACCCGTTTATAACATTAATCGAGTCATAACTCGTGGAAAAAGAGTCCTCCACCAGTCAAGAATCACGTCTGAGGTTCAGTGACGTTTCTTCACACGATTAAAAAAGACTCCCAGCATTTAGGCTCGAGAAGTAATTGGCCAATCAGAACATAAATAGTGTCTTCCTCTCCTTCACTGCACAGAAAACACGTCTATCAGAGCACGTGTTTGTTGAAAGCATCATGAAAATGCGATTAAATGACTATTTCTAGCTACAGATTATGATGAAAATGCACTTGATCTTCATCTGGTTTAATTTTGAGACCATTTCGAGTGACTTTCTTTCTTAATGACGAGGGAAACAAGGACGGTTGGATTTTCTAACACAGTCTTCACTCTGACCATTTAATGTCAAGATATTCAGACACAGTGAATAAAATCTCTAACAAAACTCTTCAAATCCATCCAGACCGGAAGCCTTTGAAAGCCAAAAGACTCTGAAGAAGTTGTTTAGGCACCGGACGAGACACAAATGAAAGCCAGAAGAATACTGATCCACTTCACCTGCAGCTTTGGCACCATCAGAACCGATCACCTCAACATCAATATTCTGCAGGTCACTAAAGATTCAGATGAACTATAAAGCAGCAGCAGTAACGGATCTGTGTTTTAAGACGACCGAGAGAAAGATGTGAATCTGGAGAAACTGGACACCAGAGGCGGTTTATTTGAGCGCTCTTGATCTTTCGGAGTAAAGGAGAAAACATTCTAACCTTTTCTGAAAACTTTACAACATTGTTAGCTTTTTCCCACCTCTTTGAGATCTAAGACAGTCTGACAGCGTGCATGCAGAGGGAATAACTCCGTTTCTACTGATTGTTGAGTCAGGATTTATTGTCTGAAGTACTGTGGGTAAACAGAAAACCAGTCCAGTCTTCTCTGAAGATCGTCTCTGCGTTCGATATGTAAGAGCACGTGTGGAACCATAACCAAAGTCTTGCATATAAACCCGACGGAGCGATCTGAACACAAGCAGAGAAACGACAGATTACAGATTACATGATCTTCATTTCACTCCAAAACCTCATTAAAACACCGTAACACTGATGAATAATTGGACTGATTTAAGATTGTGAAGGTCCGTTTCTCCTCAGCAGGAATCAAGTTCAACAGCAGCAAAACCCGACGGGGAACGTCCTTTCTGATCGAGAAACTGCAATCCAGATCCAAACGGGTGAGAGTCAATCATCTGTGGAGCAGGAGTCCGGAGAGGTTCTGCTGTCAGCCGTGAGGCGAGAAGATGGGCCGGCTGATGTTACTGTTAGTGGTCATAGCGGTCAGCTCCCACCTGAAGAACACACACACACACATCAGAGGAGAACACACACGAGCAGCAGTCACTCACACACAGAACAGAGTCTAGAACAACCTAGAACAGAGTCTAACACGGTCTTGATGGCTGCTCTTCCTTTAAAATCAGGTATATATCTAAAATGAGCTCTAGGTTAGATTATAAAATACTTGGGTGCTTGTTCTGCACGCTTGATGAACAAACTTCAGCTAGTCCAAAACACAGCAGCTAGAGTCCTTACTAGAACTAGGAAGCATGATCATATTAGCCCGGTTCTGTGTTAAATAGATCAGACGGGAACACTCCTCATTAAACACAGTGTACTCACTACATCATAAAAAGAATGGCATCTACGTTAATATTAGTTTCTTTTTTTTTATTCCAGGTCACCTTAGCCACCTGGATCCAGTCTGTATCCACATCAGATGGAGGACCGAACACACACACACACACACACACACACACACTGATGCTGCTGCTCTGCAGGAGGGTAGATGTGTGCAGGCCCTTCATTAGACTCATTAAGATAAGATGCTGCTTCAGCATGTGTGTTCTCCAACAGCATTAGACCATCCGTCTCCTCCAAACACACACAACCCTTTCAGACACACACCATCACATGCTCCTGACCTGCAGAGAGAGAGTGTGTGTCTGTGTGTGTGTGTGTGTGTGTGTTTCATTATCATTTTCTTTATGTGTATTCATTATCTCTTGCATGATTCAGGACCGATAGACCTGTGATGACTTTAAATGAGTTCAAATGTGTTTAATAACGGTTTCTCTGAACTGTTTCATTAATCTGACTATAAAGAACATGAGAAGGTCTGTACCTTATTAGGAAAAAATTATGAAAAACTATTCATGGACATTTATAAGAATGCCAACATCTTACTGCTCCTTCTCTACACACACACACACACACACACACACACAGACCTCTTATATACTCTCTCTCTCTCTCTCTCTCTTACACACACACACACACACACACACACATCATATCTGATTTACACCAGACATCCTTTTAATATTGTAATATTCATCAATTAGAATTTTCTGTGTTCCTGTTTGGATAGGTGTGTGTGTGTGTGTGTGTGTGTGTGTGTGTGTTTTAGAGACAGTGAGATGATGCTGTTCTTATCCGCACAGCTGCTGGTGTTTGGACTGAATCTGTGTGATGTATTTTGTCTTTGTTGAGAGTGATAATTCATTGCACTAATTGGTTGAATTATTGAGCTTTGTTACGGCTGTGGAGAATTAACATGGCTTCACTCTCTCCCTCCATCGTGTGTGTGTGTGTGTGTGTGTGTGTGTAATCTGATCAGTAAAGCTGTGAGCTGCTGACAAGAGCCCAGAGCTGATGAGGGTCAAGGGTTGGGGTGCAGATTGTTATCGCTGTCTCTGGTTTCACACTCATTCACTGTGTGTGTGTGTGTGTGTGTGTGTGGAGGCTCTGACTCTCACCTGATGTCATGAGGGAGTCCTGACTGGTCCAGACTGTACTGAATAACTGCTAGCTTGCATAAAGTCTTCAGATTCGGACCTAAAAAACACAGAAGCACACACACTGTAATCACACGCTCAGCTGGTGCGGTCAGCAGGTCCAGAGCGGATGGACGACCATACATGGGCTTCCGCTCGTGTGAGTCCTGACCTGCAGGAGCAAAGCTGAGGCCAGAGCCCCGTCTGAAGCGCTTCCCTGCTCTATTCTGCTCCTGCTCCCACAGAGCTGCTCTCAACGCTGCCAAAGGAAGGGCCTTTATTTGGTCCCGGAAGCACCTCGCCGTGCCCGTCTGCCTCACACACACACACACACACACACACACGTGCTCTACCTCACACACACGCTCTCATTCACACATACACACACATACACTCTCACACACACACTCTCTCGCACACACGTGCTCTCCTTCACACACACACGCTCTCACTCACTCTCTCACACACACACGCTCTCACTCACTCATACACACTCTCACACATACACATGCTCTCTCACACACACACGCTCTCACTCACTCACTCCAATACACACACACACACTCTCACTCCCACACACACACGCACACGCTCTCACTCACTCATACACACTCACACACACTCTCACACGCTCTCATTCACTCTCTCACACACACGCTCTCACTCATACACACTCTCACACATATACATGCTCTCATTCACTCTCTCACACACACACACACACAAACACGCTGTCACTCACACTTTCTCTTACACACACACGCTCTCACACACAAAAACACACACATGCGCTCTCACTCAGTCACACACACACACACACACATTCGTTTTTTGTATGTGTTATTGTTCTACCCCTTACAGGAAACTACTCACATTTTTATATTTTCAAAAAAACTCACTCTGTATGATTTAATTTATTTTGAAAAAGTGGTAATGTCCTCATAAGTCACATTCTCCTTGTAATACCTGTGTCATTATACAGGTGTCCTCATCTGTGTCAAACACACACACACACACACACACACACACGCAGTTTAACCCCATCCCTGAATTAGACATGCTTTTTAATTAAATTGAAATAAACCATTAAAATGGAATGCACATAATTTCAGAAAAATAATAATTTTAAATAAGTAATTTCAAAGGGACCTGAATATGTACTTTTTGTTTCACATTTCATATATTGTTGTTAAATTGTGTAAGTTTCATCATTCCAAATGATTGCATGCTTTTTGATTACTGAAATGTAATTGAACCATTAAAAAAAAATAATAAAATAAAACATGGCCCTACATTCCTTTGACTGAATTTAATGCTGATGACTTCTTTTAGGGTTAATCCACGCCCACATGAAACGTTTGACTGGTTCTTATGACATCACACTGAGACGGTCAGACTCACTGAAGTCCAGGATGTACAGGTCTGAATGGTCCATGAGGTTAAACTCGTCGCCCATTCCCTGCTCCGGACACGGACTGAAACACAAGAACACAACAAACACCATGACTGCAACACTAATTTCATTTTTAAATTCTCACTTCTATTATTTTACAAAAACACAAAAGTAGTCATTCTCTGTCTTCAGCAGAGCTGCTCATTGACCTTCACAGTGAATGAAGAGCACAGTCATTGAAAGTAAGTGACCAGAGCTGCATAACGATACAGCTTCTCTACAGCTGAATGTTAGACTCATTTCTGAAGTTTGAATCATTGATTCTATTACTTTCCTGTTTGTTAGAGTGAAGCTCTAAAAGTCAAAGTGAAAAGCGCTAGAGAAATAAAAGGACTTGACTTCTTTCATTCATTCTGTTCAGTTAAAAACAAAGCCGTTGAACTAAATGAAAATCAGTTCAGAGATTGCAGGGCAGCCTCTTGAAAGGGTTTATGAATTATCTTACCATAGGAACCACTTAACGCTGGCCAGTAATAAAGTTTTGACCTCAATTGTGCTACGTGATGAATTAGTACTTCTACCATCTGATTGGCGGCACAAGATTTCATCTAGCGAGACTGAAACACTCTTTTGTGCATCAAGCTGTCCTCAAATTAAATCAACAGCAAATGTAAATGTAGTTTACTGTGAAATTTTGAAACTTTTCATCCAGACCTAGAAATCACGATAATCTAGCTCCACATGTTTCCACTCCACGTAAGAATAATGAACATGTATTTGTTTTCATGAGTGTTTCTTCAGTTCTTCTGCTGACTGACACAATGGTGAAAGTTCACGCTCAACGCTAGCTGGGTTTAAACCCACAACCGTTCAGTTTCTCACTCAGATCTTCAAGAAGCAGAAAGAGCAGAACAACACAGCCACTCTGTCCTTCTCATGTTACAATATTGCTAAAAGAGGAAGCTGTAAAACTTATCAGAGACAAACACACACGAGACCTGCAGGAAACGCTGGAATATCTCACACAAACATCTGCTTCCTGCTGGATACCTGCACTGACCACCACCACCATCTTCATCATCACCACTAACATCTTCATCGTTAGAATCACCACCATGAATACTATCACCGTCATCATCTTCATCACCATAATTTTCATCCCCACCATCATCATCAGAATCACAGAGAGGTGAGGGGAAAGGCTGGTAAGATTGTGCAAATATCGTTGTACCATTTTATGAATATATTTGGTCAAACTCCCAGGCTATATAAGATAAAGTGTTGTGCAGGCTATTAAAGACAGTATTAGCTGATTAGACCTAAAACACAAAGTGTTTGCCCACTCTCTCTCTTCACTGTTCCCACATCTCAGATGTCAAATACAGAAAATGTTACCTTTTTTAGACACTTTTTGAAGTAAAGAGTAAAGAAAATTCTATTCCAATCTTATTAAAATGACCAAGGTCCAGTTGCGTAACTGGAGGGTAATCAGTATTACTTTCCCAACACAAATAAAAATATTGAAGAAAAAAATAAAAACACTTTCTCATTGAAGTTAAGTAGATCTCACAGGTGACCTGTTGATCTCAGAAAGTGAGCTGTCACTGAAGGGAGCATCTCTGGAGTCTGAGGTCTGGGTCCCGGGAGGCCAGCTGTGGAACTCATTAGACCCCCGACCCCGCGGGAGGTCAGCAGCCCGGATTACGGCGAGACCTTTATCAGAGCCGCCGGCCGTTACATTAACGTACGCACGCTCCTATTTATTTACCTTCATCGGCGGCGCGCTGCTCAGAGTTAATGAAACATGCCCTATGAACCCGGAGAACGGCGTGCTATCACAACAAACACAAACCACAGACTCAGAGAAGAAGGAGATCAGGACAGGGTTCATCGATGCTGAACCTACAGCAGAACAAATGTGGACTTCATCCATAATAACTCTTCCTTCAGGTAGAAAGTACTCCTGTTCTCTCTCACATCAAGATCTGTTTTGGACCGTTTTAAACTCTGTACAGATTTCTCTCCTGATTCAGAACAGAACACTTTTTCATTGGAGGAAGAGTTATTATAGATTATAAAAACATCTTAATGCTGGATTAGTTTGATCTTCTGTCTTCTCCAGATGTTAACAGATGGACCGGATCTCTGCGGATCATTCTGATGTTTTTATCAGACTCTCATTCTGATGGCACCCATTCACTTCCATTACTGAGACACTGATGCAGAGACACATTTCTCAGAACCTGTTTGAGTGTAATTTTCTTCTCTGCAGAGCTGATTGAATTAATTTGTATTGTTTGAAGTGCTATAGAAATAAAGCTGGCTCAGTGTTCGGTCCTGTTGGTTTCCAGTAGCAGAAATGACTGAATGATCACAGACTGACATCAGCCGGACGATAAAGACAGAGAGAGGCTCTGATCCGCTCAGAACCCTCACAGACAGAAACAAAGACTGACCCATACACAGGTCAGCAGCGAGGCAGCGATGGGTCCAGAGCTCCTGACGGTGTGAAAGTGTTTTGTGAGTTTATGAGGTTTCCTGGTGTTTGACGGCTCATTTGTGTTACATGATCAGCAGAGTATCATTGAGCAGTTTCCTCCCCACACACACACACACACACACACACACACACACACACACCCCACTGGCCTATGAAAACACACTCACTGTTGGACGTAACACCACTGGGAATGTCACTGGAATCCTCTAAAGCTTCTCTGGCTACAATCACCTCATTAGCCTGAGCGTCACCTTCTTAAAAGGTCACTAATGAAGAAATGAAAAGCCCCCATTTGATTTGTTTGGCCGTCCGAACCCACTGAGACTGAGACACTGTTTCTCCACAGAAACCTTTAAACTTCCTTCACAGCAGGACCTCTCACACACACACACACACACACACACACAGTAATGCGCTCCTGGTCCTGACAGGGAACTAATGTGTGTTGCGTTTCCTCTTCCTCTTTCCCGATGAGTCGGTGATGGTCAGGAACTCATCGTGGGCTATGACTTCCTGTGGATTGTCTTATCTGCGGAGAACAGGCGCATTAGCATGCCTCGTTGGGAGAAAACTTCAGTGCTAAACAGTCAATAGAAACAATAATCTGACTGAGTGGCCAATAAGACCCTATACAGTGATCCCTGAGGAAGATCAGAGAGTCTCAGAGAGCAGCGCTTAATGCCTGAGAGACCATGATGGAGTCTGGGTTTAAATATAGACGCAGCAGAAACAGAACCCAATCCAGCTGATATCGGCCCGTGTGAAAACAACAATCAGCACAAATTATCGGAGAAATGCCCTTATCTCTCAGCCGTAAACAAGGGAGCTGGGAAAACAACGGATGTTTGGGGCCTCGGAGGCGACTGGCTTTTGTATGAAACGCAGAAAGTGAGTTCTGGATGAATGGAGAGGGGTACGCTCTCAAATAGTCTAGATGAGAAACATTATTCTGACATCCACAAATCACAGACGCTCTGAGTCTAGAGGAGAGATGTTCACTTCTGCTATCGTCCTCCTTTCAGTTGTCTGGTGTAATCCAGTTTTATTTTCTCCATTTCTGTCACCTGATTGGTTTGGGTTCCTTTCCGCCGTCACCTTTGGCTTGACTAATTGGATTCAAACACGCTAAATATTCAGTAATATTATCAATATGACTTCACTGAAACGATCATACGAGAACAAAACGTCACAGCTGCGTTGCTGCTGAATCTAATTTGTTTCATATCTGATCTGGTAGTTTTCTGGTTGTCACTTTGAATCTGTATTTTATTAAGTGCTATAGAAATACATGTCATTTGAATACAGTACAATATTCATTTATATAGCACATTTGAATTTGAAAGTTGCCCAATAAAACACAGACTGTAAAATGGTTCACCAAAATGGAAAATCATTGCAGAACAAGTCAAGAAATATTGAATGCTAAGGGGAAAAAAGTTTCATAGTAACTTTGAGGCAGTCCTGATATGAACTGTTCCACAGCTTAGGGTCGTCAGATCTGAGTGATCTTATATCAACAATATAAAGTGAACTGCAATAATCCAATCGAGCACGAGTAACCATATTAAATATCTTTAGAAGAGAAAATGACTTCTTTGTCAGTCAGAAGACAAAGATGATAAAACTGTATGGAGTACGAAAATTGAGTCAAATTAAATTAATTCAGATTTGTCCTCATTAAGGTTTAAGAAATTACTAGCAAGTTCATCCAGAGAATCTAAAGTATGTTTTAGAGTCTGCGTGTCATTACGCTTCGAGTGGATATAGATTTATATATCAACTGCATAAAGATGAAAAGAAGGTGCTATACATGATGCCCTAGAACCTAGAACTGAG
>NC_056711.1:22331975-22339475 GCF_018831695.1 Puntigrus tetrazona | reverse complement strand
ACCCTCCGTGGGCCGCCCTCCAGGTGCACCGTCCAGCGTAACATCCCACGCTCGGCCATGGCTGACCGCTGCGCTAAACCATCACGCCTGCACTGACATCACCACTGAGGAGGAGGAGGAGGAGGAGGAAGAGGAGGAGGAGGAAGAGGAAGAAGAGGAGGAGGAGGAGGAGGAAGAGGAAGAAGAGGAGGAAGAAGATGAGGAGGAGGAGGAGGAAGAGGAAGAAGAGGAGGAGAAGAGGAGGAGAGGAGGAGGAAGAGGAGGAGGAAGAGGAGGAGGAAGGAGGAGAAGAGAGGAGGAGGAGGAGGAAGAAGAGGAGGAGGAAGAGGAAGAAGAGGAGGAGGAGGAGGAGAGGAAGAAGAGGAGGAAGAAGAGGAGGAGGAGGAAGAGGAAGAAGAGGAGGAAGAGGAAGAGGAAGAAGAGGAGGAAGAGGAGGAGGAAGAGGAGGAAGAGGAGGAGGAGGAAGAGGAAGAAGAGGAGGAGGAGGAGGAAGAGGAAGAAGAGGAGGAAGAGGAGAGGAGGGAGGAAGAGGAAGAGAGAGGAGGAAGAGGATGAGAGAGGAAGAAGAGGATGAGGAAGAGAAGAGGAGGAGGAAGAGGAAGAGAGGAAGAGGAGAAGAGGAAGAGGAAGAAGAGGAGGAAGAGGAAGAGAGAGAAGAGGAAGAAGAGGAGAAGAGAGAAGAAGAGGAGGAGGAAGAGGAAGAGGAGGAGAGGAGAGGAGAAGAAGAGGAGGAAGGAGGAAGAGGAAGAAGAGGAGGAAGAGGAGGAGGAGGAGGAGGAAGAAGAGGAAGAAGAGGAGGAAGAGGAGGAGAGAGGAGGAGGAAGAGGAAAAGAGAGAGGAAGAGGAAGAGGAGTAGGAAGAGGAGGAGGAGGAGGAGGAAGAAGAGGAGGAAGAGGAAGAAGAGGAGGAGGAAAAGGAAGAAGAGGAAGAAGAGGATGAAGAAGAGGAGGAGAGGAAGAAGAGAAGAAGAGGAGGAGGAGGAAGAGGAAGAAGAGGAAGAGAGGAGAAGAGGAGGAGGAGGAAGAGGAGGAGGAGGAAGAGGAGGAGGAAGAGGAAGAAGAGGATGAAGAAGAGGAGGAAGAGGAAGAAGAGGAGGAGGAAGAGGAGGAGGAGGAGGAAGGAGGAGGAGGAAGAGGAAGAAGAGGAGGAGGAGGAAGAGGAAGAAGAGGAGGAAGAGGAAGAGGAGGAGGAAGAGGAAGAAGAGGAGGAAGAGGAGAAGGAAGAGGAAGGAAGAGGAGGAGGAGGAGAAGAGGAAGAAGAGGAAGAAGAGGAGGAAGAGAGAGAAGGAAGAGGAAGAAGAAGAGGAAGAGGAGGAGGAAGAGGAAGAAGAGGAGGAAGAGGATGAGGAGGAAGAGAGGAAGAAGAAGAGAAGAGGAGGAGGAAGAGGAAGAGAGGAGGAGGAGGAGAGGAGGAGGAAGAGGAGGAAGAGAGAGGAAGAAGAAGAGGAAGAGGAAGAGGAAGAGGAGAGGAAGAGGAAGAAGAGGAGGAGGAGGAAGAGGAAGAAGAGGAGGAAGAGGAAGGAGGAAGAAGAGGAGGAAGAGGAGGAGGAAGAGGAAGAGGAGGAGAGGAGAGGAGAAAGAGGATGAGGAGGAAGAGGAGAGGAGGAGGAGAAGAGGAAGAAGAGGAGGAAGAGGAGAAAGAGGAGGAAGAGGAGAGGAGGAGGAGAGGATGAGGAAGAAGAGAAAGGAAGAGGAAGAGGAGAGGAGGAGGAAGAGGAAGAGAGAAGAGGAGAAAGAGGAGAAGAGGAGGAAGAGGAGGAAGAGGAAGAGGAAGAAGAGGAGGAAGAGGAAGAGGAGGAGGAAGAGGAAGAGGAAGAAGAGGAGGAGGAAGAGGAAGAAGAGGAGGAAGAAGAGGAGGAGGAAGAGGAAGAAGAGAGGAAGAGGAGGAGGAAGAAGAGGAGGAGGAAGAGGAAGAAGAGGAGGAAGAGGATGAGGAGGAGGAGGAAGAGGAGGAGGAAGAGGAAGAAGAGTAGGAGGAAGAGGAAGAAGAGGAAGAAGAGGAGGAAGAGGAAGAGTAAGAGGAAGAAGAGGAGGAAGAGGAAGAGGAAGAAGAGGATGAGGAAGAGGAAGAAGAGGAGGAAGAGGATGAGGAAGAAGAGAAGGAAGAGGAAGAGGAGGAGGAAGAGAAAGAGGAAGAAGAGAAGGAAGAGGAAGAGGAGGAGGAAGAAGAGGAAGAAGAGGAGGAAGAAGAGGAGAAGGAAGAGGAAGAAGAGGAGGAAGAGGAAGAGGAAGAAGAGGAGGAAGAGGAAGAAGAGGAGGAAAAGGAAGAGGAGGAGGAGGAAGAGGATGAGGAAGAAGAGGATGAGGAGTAAGAGGAAGAAGAGGAGGAAGAGGAAGAAGAGGAGGAAGAGGATGAGGAGGAAGAGGAAGAGGAAGAAGAGGAGGAAGAGGATGAGGAGGAGGAGGAAAAGGAAGAAGAAGAAGAGGAAGAGGAGGAGGAAGAGGAATAAGAGGAGGAGGAGGAGGAAGAGGAAGAAGAGGAGGAAGAGGAAGAGGAGGAAGAGGAGGAAGAGGAAGAGGAAAAAGAGGAGGAGGAGGAGGAAGAGGAAGAAGAGGAGGAAGAGGAAGAAGAGGAGGAAGAAGAGGATGAGGAGGAAGAGGAGAGGAGGAGAGGAGAGGAAGAAGAGGAGGAAGAGGAGAAAGAGGAGGAAGAGGAGAAAGAGGAGAAAGAGGATGAGGAGGAAGGAGGAGGAGGAGGAGAAGAGGAAGAAGAGGAGGAAGAGGAAGAGGAGGAAGAAGAGGAGGAGGAAGAGGAGGAAGAGGAAGAGGAGGAGGAAGAGGAAGAGGAAGAGGAGGAAGAAGAGGAGGAGGAAAAGGAGGAGGAAGAGGAGGAAGAGGAAGAGGAGGAGGAAGAGGAAGAAGAGTAGGAGGAAGAGGAAGAAGAGGAAGAGGAAGAAGAAGAAGAGGAGGAGGAGGAGGAGGAGGAGAAGAGGAAGAAGAGGAGGAAGAGGATGAGGAAGAGGAAGAGAAGAGGAGAAGAGAGAAGGAAGAAGAAGAAGAGGAGGAAGAAGAAGAGGAAGAAGAGGAAGAAGAAGAGGGAAGAGGAAGAGGAGGAGGAAGAGGAAAGAGGAAGAAGAGAAGGAAGAGGAAGAGGAGGAGGAGGAAGAGGAAAGAGGAGGAAGAAGAGAGAAGGAAAGAGGAAGAAGAGAAGAGGAAGAGGAAGAAGAAGAAGAGGAGAAGAAGAGGAAGAGGAGGAAGAGGAAGAGGAAGAAGAGGAGGAGAGGAAGAGGAAGAAGAGGAGGAAAAGGAAGAAGAGGAGGAAGAGGATGAGGAAGAAGAGGAAGAAGAGGAGGAAGAGGAGGAAGAGGATGAGGAGGAGGAGGAAAAGGAAGAAGAGGAAGAGGAGGAGGAGGAAGAGGAAGAAGAGGAGGAGGAGGAGGAGGAGGAGAGAGGAAGAGGAAGAAGAGGAGGAAGAGGAAGAGGAAAAAGAGGAGGAGGAGGAGGAGGAGGAAGAAGAGGAGAAGAGGAAGAGAGGAAGAAGAGGAGGAGGAAGAGGATGAGGAGGAAGAGGAAGAGGAGGAGGAAGAGGAAGAAGAGGAAGAAGAGGAGGAAGAGGAGAAAGAGGATGAGGAGGAAGAGGAGGAGGAGGAGGAAGAGGAAGAAGAGGAGGAAGAGGAAGAGGAGGAGGAGGAGGAGGAGGAGGAGGAGGAGGAGAGAAGAGGAAGAGAGAGGAGGAGGAGGAGGAGGAGGAAGAGGAAGAGGAGGAGAGAGGAAGAGGAGGAAGAGGAAGAGGAGGAAGAGGAAGAGGAGGAGGAAGAGGAGGAGGAGGAGGAGGAAGAGATTAACACTGACACACAGAGAGAAGTCACACTATCTGACGCAGCTGTGTTTAAAACTGAACAGGAAGTTAAGTGCTGGGCGTCCGGTCAGAGGAGAACTGGTCTCAACTGAGTCTGGTTTCTCCCAAGGTGTTTTTTCTTCATTCTGTATGGATGGGGTTCTGGTTCCTCTGTCTTCTTTGTTGGGGACACTTAACTTCTAGTGGTTATCATTGAATTGATTCCAGAGACCGTCTCTGCATTTAATAACTAACTGTTCTCTCTCTTCATTATACATCCCTGTCATTGTACTCTTCTACTTTATTCTGTTCAGTGCTTTGATGAAACCTATGTTGTTAAAAGTACTATAGAAATAAAAATGATGAATTGAAATTATTGAAGTACTGACACAGAGAGAGAGAGAAGTACTGACTGTTATTTTTATTTACTCAGATCAGTGTTCAATGCATTTATCCATCAGGTCCTGATCAGCCAGTTTAGTTTATGATTATGTTTTTGACATTATTTTGTCTGGCTAAAATAAGAGTCCATAATCCATAAAACCTCTTTTTTCTTCCAGTAAAACAGTGTTTTATCTCCTGCTGTGTCTCGCATCAAAGTCCAGCCCTGTATTTGTTTAGAGCTGTTTTAGTTTGTCAACCGATGGACTGGAGAGCTGTGGATAACTGAGATGTTTTTATCAGCTGTTTGGTCTCTCATTCTGACGGCACCCATTCACAGCCAACATTTCTACACATCTGATGAAGAAACACACTTATCTTGGATGGCCTGGAGCACATTTTCTAAATTTTCAGCTCATTTTTATTGTTTTGAGCAGGCCTGATGTTCTGTGTGTGAGGAACAGAGGAACTGGAGACGATCATCGAACACAATGTGAGTTTAAGCAGCTCTGCAGAGTATAAATATATAATCATATCTCTGGAGGCACATGCCAGAATATATTTAGAGAAACACAACGGTCCATCATCAGCGACTCCAATGACACGGCTGCGTCTCAAAACACAGCGAGCTGCCAACATGTATAGCGTCAGAATAAAAGAGCCTTCTGAGAACATGACCATCACGACCAGAACTGCTGCCTATGTAGGTGGCGACTAACTAGGTTTGGAACAGGTCCAGAGAAAGACCTTTAACCTTTAAATGACAGGTTATATATAGAGACACGACCAATCACTGCAGTTTAAAACAATGATGTTTGATTTCATGAAGGCTTAAAAGAGCTCTTTATTTCAAAATCTCAACAGCTTTAATGTGATTTATAAGAAATAAGCTCACACGTGTCTGTCTGTAATAATAAAAAAGGTCTTTTTACCTGAACGTTAAACATGATGGCAGAATAAACACAACGTGTGTCTGTCTTCGTCCTGAAGACACTCGATGGTGAATCAGAGTCATTTATTCACTAAACGACTCTTTGATTTTAATTACATAAAATATTATAAGAGCAAACACATCTGTCAAGTGCTGTTAGCTCGTTAGCTGTCAACACAACTTCTCCACACAAACTGCTCAAATCACCAGATCAGAACCAGATAGGTTTCCTCAAAACTGCGCTGGCATCACGACATGAAATCACAACATGACATTCAGCCGAAAGATAATTATTAATGTGTCCGGGATCGAGGGTCATTATTAGCCAGTCCGGCTAACCGAGCTAAAGCAGCTAAAAAACATTCAGCAGCGTAAACGAAGCGATTAAAACACGGACAGATGACAGAACGGAACAGCTTCCACCTCAAAGCGGCTCAATGAAGAGATTAGATATGAATGTGATGTTAATAAGAGCTGATGATGATGAACAGAATCTCATCTTACCTTCCGAGTGCTAATGATAAAAAATAATGAACCCGCGCTAGCGCCCTCTAGCGGAAGAAACACGGTCTTTACACAACACACACACACACACACACACACACACACACACACACACACACAGACACACACACACACACACACACACACACACACACACACACACACTCACACACACACACACACACACACACACACATTTTACCGATTTATTTAAGTCCACTTAAAATAAATATTCTACAAGGACATAAATATTTCAGATGCAGTTAAATACATGTCAACAATCATGGCATACAAAAAAAAAAAAAAAGTCACTACAATGTCCAGCCTGTTAAATGTTATGGATATAAATAACAGCGTCTCCTCCATATATGACGACTGCCCATAATAGCAGACAAGGCACAGTATTTAGCCAGGTGTTTAGCCCTCTTTTTCGGCATCCCAAGTTGTTGAAGGCCCCTTACAACCAGCCTATGCACATGTCCTAGACTTCCAAATACAAAAACAAGTAGTCTGCCTCGATAACCCACTTCTGACACAGTGTTGAGGAGCGATTGATATTTAATAACTTTAGTCATGAAGGCTTCCTCTATACTGGAGTCAAAGACACAAGCCACCTCCAGAACAAACACCTCTCTACTGTCTTCATCAATCATCACAACATCTGGTGTGTTAGCAGACAGACGAGAAAAGACTTCAGAGTTACTGCTGAGACTACGAAACATAAATGGTTTTACACAAGAGTGCTTGTATATTCTTACTGATGGTGAAAAATACTTTGAGACATCCTTCACAATCAGGTCCACTATTCTGTCGTGACGTGCTATGTACATACCTTTATAAGCATGACAAGCGTTTAAGATGTGTGACAATGTCTCTGTGATCTGTTCTGTGGTGTGATGCAGACAGTGAGGTACCTGTACAGTTGGAAACCAGATAGAAAGGTTAAGTCTAGTAGGAAGAACCTGCAGTCTGGCCTTCACTGTGAAAACAATGATGTCTTCACTGAGAGCAGTGTTCTTAAGAAATGAGTGAGACACCGAGTGATCCGCAGAGGGAAGACATGCAAGCTTCCCCTGGAGCTTCAGTCCAGTCCAGTGTTGTTTTTGTTGCTGTCGATGCAGATCTAGGAGAGTTCGGCGGGCTCCTGCAGATGTTAACAGGTGGTTGTCATCGCCGTATACTGCTGTAGCTCTGACAGTGGTCAGCGGGTCCGTGATGATATCTTCTGAGACTTTCACACTCTCAGAGTCAGACCTCACCCACTCCAGCAGGACTCCAGACCGAACACAAAGGTCATTTAGGTCTGGCCAATCTGACCAGACACCGAACCCAGCCGAGTGAGTGTCCAGTTTCCCGCTGGGTTTTCTTTTAAAGCCCAAGAAGTGAGGCTCTGAGTCCCTAGCCAGCGGCACCTTGCGTCTCTTTAGATCTAAGAAGAGAGAGGATCGAGCCAGCTCTCGAACCTGTTTATCATCATTATTCAGCATGTTTAGAAGGTGGGAGATCCTTGTGCTGGTGTAGATCCATGAGATGTTTGGTACCCCCAACCCTCCTTCTCTCTGAGGATGAAAGATGATGTCACGAGTGCTGTGTGTATTCAGTCCAAACCACTTTCGCACTAAGCTCACTGTTTTGTTGTCCATTTCATTTAACACTCTTTGTTGAATATGAACGTTATGGAACAGATGCTGTATTTTAGACAGCGCCACCTGTCTGATAGCCTCCAGCTTCATGTTCAGTGGTAGTGGACATTCATTAATCAGGTCCAGCTTGGACGTAAACTCTGAAAAAATGAGGCCTACTTGCTCTTTCCACTCTCCTGCAATATTGATTTTATGTCCAAGATAAGTGTATGTTTCATGAAGAGCATACACCCGTATGGGTTTTATTGCTACCGTAAACTCTGG
>NC_056711.1:22321975-22329475 GCF_018831695.1 Puntigrus tetrazona | reverse complement strand
ATCGCGGTACAGATTAGCAATAAAAAATACAACTATTAGAGACATAACAGCAATGTGCGGAAATAAATACACAACAAAACGTCCAGTATATAATTGTTGCTGAAAAATAAAAAGATGTTCTAATGTTTCTGAAATAATGTTCAACACTGTTTGTTATGAACGTTGTCACGACACGTGCGCCAGCGCAACTGCGTCATCACGTACGTCACCGCGCCGGATGTTGATATAAAGTCTGGAGGAAGAGCAGGAAGAAAACATCAGCGCGAGCTCGAGCTGTTTAACGGAAATATACAAAACCTCGATCGGAAGCGGCTGGTAAGAGTTGATCTCCTATTAACCGGTTAACCATCGACCTTCATTCGTCTTGAGCGTTCTAGAAGCTGTGTGTGTGTGTGTGTGTGTGTGTGTGTGTGTGTGTGTGTGTGTTGTTGTTGTTGTTGTTGTTGTTGTTATTGTGATGCAGCTCGACGCGCTTCATCTATGATCACGTTATTTCTTGTTTTCTTTCCGTCGTTAGTTTCTTTCTGAATCGATCAAATCTGATCTCGAGGTCCTTCAGGGTTTCTCCTTAAAGAGTCTCTTTCGTCTTTTCAGTTTAAGGCCTTAAATCGAGGCAGAAATAAAGTCGAGACTCTCACAAGAACATCCTCAAAGAAAGACACGTTTACAGGAGATGAAGAAAGTCCTGATCAAAATGAAGTTTGTGATTAAAACAAGAACAAATATCTGTCAGTGGGAAAGAAAACTGAATTAAAGAGTCCATGCACTGATATTTCTTATTGTTTTAATTATAAACCTGCTTCATTTGAATCAGTTTCTATTAAAATAAGATGCGTTACGTCACTGAACATCTAAAAAAATAAAAGTATCTCTATTAAAAAATCTTCAGATGTGTGACAGTTATTTCATTGTATTTTTAGCAGAGATCTGGTGGATGCTGTGTTTTAAATATAAGACATGTACGTTTAGACCCTGTATGTTGATGTGTGTGTGTGTGTGTGTGTATATATATATATATATGTATGTATGTATATGTCTCTCTGTCTCGCTCTCTCTCTCTCTCTGTCTCGCTCTCTCTCACTCTCTCTAAACACACACACACAAATAGATTTCCCACATGTTTGCTCCCTGATTGTCTCTCAGGTGAGTTTAAGGAGATCATGGGCCGCATCTTCTTGGATCACATCGGCGGGACGCGTCTGTTCTCGTGCGCTAACTGTGACACCATCCTGACCAACCGCTCCGAGCTGATCTCCACCCGCTTCACCGGCGCCACCGGACGGGCCTTCCTCTTCAACAAGGCACGCCACACACACACACACCTCTCATAATGTCCTGGAGGCTGTATATTGTGAAGGATGTCCTAAACCCCTCAAGAGCGCACACGTTGTGTGACGTCTAGACTAGTGCACTAGAGTGTATTCATTCACTGCATGATTCAGTCTAAGAAAATGCACTTAGAAGATCACAATAATCAAGAGATGAAAGCAGAAAATGGATATATTTTGTTAGCTGCACGATTATAACTGTTGATTATTAATTATGATTATAATAATTCACACTGAATGATTATACAGTAGTTTATTCTTTAAAAAGTCACTATAGATGCCACTATAATAACCCGCTCTCTCTGCTAATATGGAGCCGCTAACGCTAGCGTGACGTGTTTCAGGTGGTGAACCTGCAGTACAGCGAGGTGCAGGACCGCGTGATGCTGACCGGCAGGCACATGGTCCGAGACGTCAGCTGCAAGAACTGCAACAGCAAGCTGGGCTGGATCTACGAGTTCGCCACCGAGGACAGCCAGCGCTACAAAGAGGGCCGCGTGATCCTGGAGCGAGCGCTGGTGCGTGAGAGCGAGGGCTTCGAGGAGCACGTGCCTTCAGACGCCTCCTGATCCTCCAGGACTGATTCAGATGCACAATCTCTTCTGTCATTGGCTAAAACAAACGCGGCACGTAATCACCAGAACATCTGCTCCTGAAGGATGGAGATTATTTGACAGAAATGCATACGTTTGTGGCTTTTTTCACACGTCTTTCCTCCGTATGGAGTTAGGTTTGGGCCGCTCCGTCTGCTGTTACTGCTGGTTTGTTTTGTTCATAACTTTGTGAATGCTCTGTATGGATATCCATATAAACAAATATAAATTTGCTCAATAATGAGTTTCTAAAAGTCTCTGACAACATAGATGATTACAGAATGAATGCATCTAGAAGTTTGAGCACACTCTTATTGTTGATTCTTCTGGATGTTTGTGAAAGCCTGACATGAACAGCAGACGGCCTTCTGGCTCAAACGTAACTCCATACAAACATCTATAAGATCTCGTGTTAGTATTAGAGTTGTTGGACTAACATCACCTTCCCTGGAGACGAGGGTTAAAGAGCCGGATGATGAAGGCCACCGAAGTGATGTAGGTGGAGAAGTTGAGGACCATTGCAAGCCTTCTTTGTCATCCTTTAATAACGGAGCGGTGCTTCTCTACACCCGTGTGACTCCTGAAAGAGTTTAGATCACACCCGTCTGTGTTACTTCTCGCTGATTCTCGTCTTCTTTTGTGATTTCTTCAAGACTTTGTGGATCGTTCTGGTCTCTAAACTGAGTTCAAGCTCAGCATGTTGGTCTTCACCGTTCTGTTTCTCTCGGTCCTTGGATTAAAGCCGCTTCTGTTGATTATTGTGTTCTAAAGCTCAGTTGTGTTTAGCATGAGGTTCATTGTGTTATATTTGATGTCTGACTTGAAGAATAAATCATTTCCTAAAGTGGAATCTTTCTTCCTTCCCAGTATTTCAAGAAATCAGTAACCCTTTTCCCCGAGGTTTGTTTAACGTTTGAACATTGAGAAACACTGTGAGTAATATTTGTGCATTTAATAATACCTGATTAAAGTAAAAAAAAAAAAAAAAAAGTAGTCCTAAATATAATTCAGTACACTGTATGAGTCAGAATACAGTTTTCTCTGATGCCAAACGTCATGATGTTGCAGGAAGGTGATTTTCTCAATATAGAGATTTTTTTTTGCTTCCTCAGATTCAGAGGCCTCTATTCAGAAAACATTTTATCTTTATATTTCTCCTAAAAAGCAGGAAAGGGTTTTAGTTTTCTCCTGAGACTCAGACTTTTACTCAGGAATACAGAGACGTCTTAAAGGAGGGGTCCTTGTTGTTGTGGATGATGTCATCAACTATACTCACCCTGATTGGCTGAGAGATGAGGCCAGGAGTCTTCAGAAAGAGGTTTATTCGTTAAATATCGCAGAGGACAATGTTTTACTGACATGTTCGTGTAAAAGTTTAAAATAAAAACGTTTAATGCTACATTTTAAAATGACCGTCATCATTACGAAACACGGTCACGTGACATCAGCTCCAGTGACGCGCTTCTTATTTTGATTGACGTGGATCTGAATCTGCCTTCAGACGAATTTTATTTACATTTTATTTCTCGATTTCAGATCACATCAGAAAAGCGTTTCGTTATATAAAATGAAGGAAATCATTAAAAATGTTAAATATAAAGTATTGTTAAGGTATTAGGCAATCATTTAGATTAAAATCATCATTTACACTCAATAAACTGCATTCTGTTTTATGATGTATCAATCAATCATTTTTATTTATATATATTTATATGTACTTTAATACCGAGGTGCAGATCATTTCCAGTTGCAATAAGTAGCATAAATAACACAGAATGCTATCTGCACTTAAACTATACTGCTATTTTTAATGAGTGTGAACGGAATCCATTTCTATTTATATATCTAGATAGATATAGATATACATATATGTACATGTATATATGTTCAGGTAATTGTCAGCCTGTATGCTTCTAGTCTCTCTCTCTCTCTCTCTCACTCTCTCTCTCTCTCTCTCTCTCTCTCTCTCTCTCTCTCTCTCTCTCTCTCTCTCTCTCTCTCTCTCTCTCTCTCTCTCTCTCTCTCTCTCTCTCTCTCTCTCTCTCTCTCTCTCTCTCTCTCTCTCTCTCTCTCTCTCTCTCTCTCTCTCTCTCTCTCTCTCTCTCTCTCTCTCTCTCTCTCTCTCTCTCTCTCTCTCTCTCTCTCTCTCTCTCTCTCTCTCTCTCTCTCTCTCTCTCTCTCTCTCTCTCTCTCTCTCTCTCTCTCTCTCTCTCTCTCTCTCTCTCTCTCTCTCTCTCTCTCTCTCTCTCTCTCTCTCTCTCTCTCTCTCTCTCTCTCTCTCTCTCTCTCTCTCTCTCTCTCTCTCTCTCTCTCTCTCTCTCTCTCTCTCTCTCTCTCTCTCTCTCTCTCTCTCTCTCTCTCTCTCTCTCTCTCTCTCTCTCTCTCTCTCTCTCTCTCTCTCTCTCTCTCTCTCTCTCTCTCTCTCTCTCTCTCTCTCTCTCTCTCTCTCTCTCTCTCTCTCTCTCTCTCTCTCTCTCTCTCTCTCTCTCTCTCTCTCTCTCTCTCTCTCTCTCTCTCTCTCTCTCTCTCTCTCTCTCTCTCTCTCTCTCTCTCTCTCTCTCTCTCTCTCTCTCTCTCTCTCTCTCTCTCTCTCTCTCTCTCTCTCTCTCTCTCTCTCTCTCTCTCTCTCTCTCTCTCTCTCTCTCTCTCTCTCTCTCTCTCTCTCTGTCTCTCTCTCTCTCTCTCTCTCTCTCTCTCTCTCTCTCTGTCTCTCTCTCTCTCTCTCTGTCTCTCTCTCTCTCTCTCTCTCTCTCTCTCTCTCTCTCTCTCTCTCTCTCTCTCTCTCTCTCTATATATATACACACACACAAATGTAGTATAGTAGAATAATCATGGCTCATAGTAAGACATGCAAACCTCAAGGAGAAGCAGGTTGTGGAGCTGGAGCATGTGATTCATGTGATTCAAGGCTTTTTTTCCACACATGCCCTTATTCTAACCCTACCCTTTAAAAATGCTGATATATTTAAGGTAGCTCAATCTGATAAGGAGCGTGTTTGGGAGCTATTTTAGGAGAGTTAGTCTTCACTACTGCTAACGTTTCGTGTTTAGGATCTAGTCTGAACACTAGAACACTTTGTGAAACACTATTAGAGCTAAACCTTTAGGAGTGACACCAGTTTATAAGATTTGGTCCTACTTTCATCTTCAGATGTTCTCGATATCGTCTCGTCATCAGAGGAAGGACTAAGATCCCTCTGAACGAACTGATCCTCTAAATCTATGCGAGCTGCTGAAGAGCTGTATGTTGTGGTCTGTCTCCAGCAGATGGGAGTGGAGTGTGTGTTTCTCTCTACAGGTGACTGAAGGGTTTCATCTTACAGGCCCTGAACACGTACACCAGAACAAACCTGCTTTCTGCTGATCCTCACACAAACCTCTGCTTTACATGATCTGCTTTCAGAGCAGAGGAAACAGCTTTGTTTCTTCACCTCTTTACATCTCAAGCCCTAACTTCACTGCTTTATTTCTCTGAAGGTTTGTTCGTATTCCATTCGATTTCTATAAAAGCTCGACGGAAAGAGTTTGTTTTCTTTCTGCTGATTGATATAAAGAGGGATTCATCCTCTCTTCAAAACTTCTCATATTTCGACAAAATCAAAGAATTTTAAACCTGGTTTTAGTTCAATCCCAGGTCTATTTAAAAATGTTTAACCGAGCTGAGTTATTTATATCCCGCGCTTTTTATTAAGTGACAATAACAACAAGGTTTAAATTAATAATTGGCATTTATACGTGTACATGTTTTTAAGGTGTGTTTCTCTCTGAAAAATGCAGTGACTCCTCAATTCAGTGATTTATTAACTATTTAAAGTATTTAAAGACACTCGATGTCAGATATATTTGTAGAAATACACAACAATACACTGAGAGTCTAAATTATACATATTTCTCTTTCATGACAAAAATCATTAGGATATTAAGTAAAGATTTTGTAAATTTAATATTGTAATTTATTTCAGATAATTCTGTATCAAAACTTTGATCAGTAATATTCATTGCTAAGAACTTCATTTGCACAACTTTAAAGGAGATTTATATAATTTATATAATACGATATTTATATAATTCTTCTCCCTCAGATTCCAGGTTTTCTAATAGTCGTATCTCAGATATGGTCTGATCAGAAGAAACCAGGCATCGATGGAGAGATGGTTTCTTCAGCTTCAGATGATGTATAAATCTCCTTCCGACGCGTGTTGCTCCAGGGTGTTTATAAAAACGAGACTAATTTATTTATTCGTTTATATATATATTTTAATTGCATTCATTTATTTGAACGCGTTTCGCTGGAGGACTGGAGGACGTGGTGACATCAGTGACCTGTCTTCAGTTGTTTTCTTCACCTGTGCTGTGCTGCTTTAAACAGATCCTCTGGGTTTTGATTTTCCAGCAAACACCAAACCAACGAAAAACACGTGTGTCGTAAAAGAAATAAAGATTGCGAATTTTCTCAGTTGTCTGAGGACACGAGGAGAAACAAACCTTGACTATCAGGATGCGAATCAGCTCGTATAGAGTTAGATAGGAGCGCTTGTTTATGATGGAGATGAAAGCCTATCTTATCCGGCGGGGCGTGCCAGAGGCTGTTTAATGTGTGACAGCGTTTACAGCGCGCGCTGGATAAATAACCCCGCTGACCTGCATGGAACTAACTAACTAACCAACCCAGTCAGCAGAAAAAACCAGCTGGATGACTGTTCAAAGGTGACAATGACAAGAATCCGCTGAGGAGGAGACGCGCGCACAATCGCCAGAGACCTCAAGGCAAGCGGCGCGGCGCGTCACCATCGCGTGGAAAAGTGCCAACTCATGATCGCCAACGTGAGACAGAAGGTGAAGAGCAGAGACAGGAGGAGGTGAAGAGCAGAGAGACGGACGGGCAGGTGAGCATCTCTCCGCACGCACGCACGCACGCGATCATGGGGCGCTACAGCGGCAAGACGTGCCGCCTGATCCTGATGCTCGTCATCACCGTCATCTTCTTCGTGGCGGAGATCGTGGCGGGGTACATGGGCAACTCCATCGCGCTGGTGTCGGACTCCTTCAACATGCTGTCGGACATTCTGTCGCTGTGCGTCGGGCTGACGGCGGCCCGGGTGTCGCGGCGCGCGAGCTCGGGGCGCTTCACGTACGGCATGGGCCGCGCGGAGGTGGTGGGCGCGCTGGCCAACGCCGTGTTCCTCGCCGCGCTCTGCTTCTCCGTGTCCATGGAGTCTCTGAAGAGGCTCGCCATGCCGCAGGCCATCGACGACCCGCCGCTGGTGCTGATCGTGGGCTCGCTCGGGCTCGCGGTGAACGTGGTCGGGCTGCTCATCTTCCAGGACTGCAGCAGCTGCCGGCGCGCGACGCGGAAGAACGACGCCCCTGTGCCGCGCGAGGCGGAGGAGGACGCGGCGGCGGCGGAGGAAGAAACAGGTGCTGACCCTTTAGGAGAGGACACAAACACCCGATAAACGCCCGTGAAAAGTTAGTTGCGCGCGCAGCAGGGTCTCTTCAGTCACAGCAGAAAGTCAGGAAATCGCCGCGTTGTTTTCCAGTACAAGTATCCCAACAGCTCGAAAATCAAGACGCATTCA
>NC_056711.1:22309475-22319475 GCF_018831695.1 Puntigrus tetrazona | reverse complement strand
TCTCTGTGTGTGTGTTAACAGCATGTCTCTCTCTCTCTCTCTCTCTCTCTCTCTCAAGGGCATGTCTCTCTCTCTCTGTGTTAGTTAACAGCATGTCTCTCTCTCTCTCTCTGTGTTGACAGCATGTCTCTCTCTCTCTCTCTCTCTCTCTCTCTGTGTGTTAACAGCATGTCTCTCTCTCTCTCTCTCTCTCTCTCAAGGGCATGTCTCTCTCTCTCTGTGTTAACAGCATGTCTCTCTCTCTCTCTCTCTCTCCACACAGGTGTACTGCTTCATGTTCTGAACGACGCGCTGGGCTCGGTGGTGGTGGTGGTGGCCTCGGCTCTGTTCTACGTGTGGCCCCTGGCCCCTGAGAGCCCGTGTAACTGGCAGTGTTACGTGGACCCCAGTCTGACGCTGGTCATGGTGGCCATCATCATGTCGTCAGCCGCTCCTCTGGTCAAAGAAACGACGGGGATCCTGCTGCAGATGAGTCCTCCGGACCTGCAGCTCAGCTCTGTCTGTGAGTTCATCTTCAGTACATTCACTCTGGACGGTGCCTTCATTAGTCGATAAAACGAAGCGTGGAATATTAGATACTTCATGCATTCATCCATCTTTAATTAGTCAAGTAGTCATAGTGTAGTCTTGCTGAATAAACACAGCCTGCTTCAAGACGGTAACATGAAGGACTCTTTTCTTCAGGTTTTTGTGCAGGTCGTTCAAACAAAGATTGATATTAATATATAGATTGATGGTTATGGTTATTGTACCTAAGTACACCGTAGTTTTGTCATCCGTTGCTTTAAAAGCACAGACTCTAGTGATTGGTTATAATGTGCAACACTGTAAAAAATAATCATAGCTCAGCATGAAGATGAAATGACAAAGAAACGGCAGGTAACACACTGAATTAAATGTGACTTTTAAACTCATTTCTTGTAGTTTAACTTGTAATTTACAACATCAAACATTCATATAGTTTGTTTGCATCTGTTTTGATGTTTTTGAGATTTATTCAGCTGCTAGTGAAGTTAAATGACAAGACACATCATATTAAAGTGTATTTTCTTAACCTCTGAAGATCAGTTATTTACAGTTTATTTATAGGACACCTGTTTTTATAGAGATTTCAGTCAGCTGCTAATAAACTTACGTTGAATGAAAAAGAAAAGCAAGTAACGCATTAATAAACACACTGGATTACATGTGACTTTTAAAATGCAGCTTAACTTGTAATGTACGTCATCAGAAGATGGTGAGGTGTGTATTGAGGGGTGTCTCAGTGCTGACGCTGTGTGTGTGTGTGTGTGTGTGTGTCTCAGTGGAGAGTGTGTGTAAGCTCCCGGGCGTGGCGAGCGTTCACGAGGCTCACGTCTGGGAGTTATCTAAAGGACGAAACGTGGCCTCGCTGCACGTGAAGGTGAGCGCTGACCTGCAGGATTCGACCCTTCAGACTCAGATCCAGCAGCTGTTCCAGCGCGCCGGGGTCCACAGCGTCACGGTTCAGCTGGAGCGAGCCGACGTAGAGATGTCCTGCTGTCCTCCGGCCTCCAGAGACGTGACCGTCGACATGCTGCCCGAGAAAGAGAAGCAGATATCAGCTAAACACACAGAGAGCACCAAGTTCTGAAGGACTGGAACACAGAACAAACAGACCTGGTTTTATTCCTCCTCACGACTGTGCCTCGCTGCCCTTTAAGACTCCAGCTAATGATTCCTAGTAATTGCACTCGGTTAGTTTGAGACGCGAGTTTGACGGGACCCAGATCAACAGTCGAATTATTCAGCAGCTTATTTATTGCTCTGAAAGAGAGACATGTCCAGCTCATATTTCAGCCCAAAATAACAGAATAAAAAAACACACAAATCAAGCCAAAGTCTCACGAGTGTGTAAAGAATGTAAACATGAAGATAGTATTTGCTGTAGTGCCTTTAATGCTTACGCTGATGTATGTAATAAATAGTAATCTATTACAGTAATATGCAAAATATTTTTTAAATTAGTTCCTTTTGATTTTGGGGTGAAATTTAACCTGGACATAGTTTCAAGAGATTTGTTCTGATAGCGTGTTTGCATTCCTTGCTGTTATTTATGACATTTTGCTCTTAATGATCTTTATAACTTGCTAATTCAGGGAAATATGATTAGTTGTTGTTGTGTGTGAGTGTGTGTGTGTGTGTGTGTGTTTGAAAGACAATCAAATGTACTTCAAAACTGTATACACTTATATTAAACATTCTGGTTGAAATCAAATGTAGTCTTTCTCAGTAAAGTTTTGAGTGGATGAGACCTGCTCTGTTTATTCAGATGAAATTCACCTGATATTCTGCCGCTGTGAGAGAAACCTTTCATGACTGCAGCAGCTTCAGACTCTGATCACCAGCTGATGCGGCGCTAGAGGGCAGCAGAGAACACACACACACACACACACACACACACACACACTAACACAAAAATAATACTTGCACACTTCCACACACACACACCACTCATACAACACACACTTGCACACACAACACGTGACACACAAATAATACTCTCTCTCTCACACACACACACACACAACACACTTAACACAAATACTCGTACACGTAACACAAATAATACGCGCGCACACACACACACACACACACACACAATACTCACTTGCACACACCACACACACGTAACAAACAAATAATACTCGCACTTACACACAACTCTCGCACAAACACGTAAAACAAATAATACTTGCAGCTATACACACACACACACACACACACACAACAGTCACTCTTTACTCTCACACACACACACACACCTAACACTCACTCTCCCTCACATGACGGTATTTGTGTTTTATGAGTGTTTATGAGGTGTAATGTTTTATACTGTACAGACTATATGTTATTGTTCTTTTACAGGAAACTACTCACATGTTTGGATTTTTCAAAAAAACTCTTTCTGTGTGATTTAGAAGTGTTTTGAAAAGTGGGGACATGAGGTCCTCATAAGTCTCCTTGTAATACCTATATCATTATACACTTGTGTCCTCATGTCACAAAAAGCACGCACACTCTCTCTCTCACACACACACACACACTCCTATACATGAACATCAGTCATGTGACGTTAAGATAAATTTCTCATTTGTGTTATTTTCTAAGACTCGGCTCAGTCCCAGGTCTCTGCTGATGATCAGTGAAACACAGGACAGTGTCAGGACATTAATAATGAAGGAAACTGAAGGTGTCACTCTTTCCGTGCCGTGCCGCACGAACACACTCTTCAGAGAAATCATTAAAGCTTCCAGGAAAACACTAGAGAGCAGATCACGGGTGACTCACTGATGAACAGGTTTCTGATGGAGAACGACATCGATCTGTGTTCGGGAGACATGACACCTGTTTCAGATCCAAAACACACTCAAGAAATGAAGCAGACCTACAACACTCAGAATATTAAATATGAGTGAGGACATCATGACAGATAGAATACTGACAACTAGCATCAACAAATCAAACCAAGACTTGAATAAGAACCGAGGAGAAGCAGCTCACGACAGAGCTTCCTCAGTCCTCCTTCACATCGTCTTCACGTCTGCTTTCAGAGCTGTTCTGCTTGGAAAGACGTTTGAGGATCTGACTCTGGTGAAGGTGACCGAGACGTCTGTAAGGAGAGCTAGAGCTCAGAAGACTCCGCTGATCTCAGCAGAAAACGGATGTGTTTGTGTTTCCCGTCAGCAGAGGATTGAGCTTCCACTGACGTCATCCTGCATCACGTTACCAAGCAACCCCTGAGCACCATCCGTCGTCACGGCAACAGCCTCCAGATCTCCTTCACCAAACCTCCGTCTCGTTTATTTTTCTCCAAACGATTTTCCCATTAAGAATTTTAAGTATTTAGCTTTCTGAAATATTGTTTGAATATGCAGTGTTCAATGCAATCTGTATAAAGTTGTGTAAAGGTTCATAATATCTGCTGTCATATAACACCCTGGAGCACAAAACTATTCAGGTTTTTTAAATTAAGATGTTTGCATCACCTTTAAGTTCTTAGCAATGCATATTAGTAATCAAAAATGTTTTGAAATATCTTAAATGGAACACTAGCTTAATATGCTATTGACTTTTGACAAAAAAAAAAAAAAAAAAAGTATAATTTTGTATCAGTGTATCGTCTATTTCTGCAGATATATCTGTGCTGCTGATGACTACTTGTGCTCCAGAGTCTCACACACACGCACGCACAAACACACACACACACACAGACACACACAGACACACACAGACACACACACTCACAGACACACACACACACACACAGACACACACAGACACACACACACACACACAGACACACACAGACACACACAGACCTTTAAAGGAACACAGAAGCTGGTTTATTGGCGTGTTGACTATGATCAGTTACAGTGAATATACCTGAGTGATCATGACAGAGCATGACGAGGAACACAGACACAGATCTCCATCACAGTGAGCCAGTCCTCCTCCATCAGCACACGCAGGTCACCAGGGGTCAGAGGTCAAAGGTCAGGATTTAAACTCAGTCCTGACTTGAGCGAGGATTGTCTGAGAACGTCATGTGTGTTGATGGGAACGCTCTTCTGTCAGCCATGCATCAATACACTGCGCTCCTCTTTTCCACGAGCGCTCGAAGCTGCGTTCCCTCACTAGAAAACATACTTACACTGAAGGACAAAACCAGCAGAACCCCGGCGTTTCAGCAGATAAAAGTGGTTTTAAGTCTACTTTTATCTTCTGCTGTAGTGTAGTAGAAATATCATGTCATTTTGTCATGAACTGTGAGATGTTTGATCTTCATGAGTCTGTCTGGAAGGACGTGAAGAAACTGAGACGGACTCAATCCAGAAGAAGTTTGTCTCCTGAGAAACTCGAGGTCAAAAGCTGCTTTAAACACAAAGGTGATCAAAACAAATGTTGATTTAGTTTACGGTTCACAACATTATTCTGACAGAATCCTCATTTAACAGCTTAAAGAGCTTAAAACTAGTTTTGAGATATCTTTCCTTCAGGACTGAATCCGTCTCAGTTTCTTCACGTCCTTCCAGACAGACTCATGAAGATCTCACAGTTCATGACAAACACTGGTATTTCTACTACACTACAGCAGAAGACAGAAGAAAGTTACTTTGATCTGCTAAAATACTGCTGTTCTGATGATTTTGGTCAGCACCGAACATAAAATATGGTGATTCTTTAAAATATGGCTGTAACTGGAAAACCCGAGCTACTAAAACGAAACAAACGAGAAACACAAAGACCTGAAAGAGTTAAAGGATGACATTCACGTTCGCACAGTGATGAAAGCCGAGTTTCTAATGTCTCAGTGCTCCTTCTCCGAGGCTCCGGTCCAGCGCCGGTGACAGGCCAGCTCCAGCAGCTCCAGGCCGCCCGTGACCCGCTGCTGACCCAGGAAGAAGACGAGCATCAGCAGGAAGTAGAGGCGCAGCGGCGTGTAGAGGCACAGGCCGGCGCAGGAGAGCGTGATGAAGCCGCTCCAGTACAGCAGCGAGGCGGCTTTGATCAGGGCCACTCTCCTCTCGCTCTTGCAGGGCGGCACGCGGGCCCCGGGCTCCTGGAAGCGGCGCGGCTCCGAGCGGTAGAAGTCTCTGAGACGCTGCTCTTTCTCTCTCCAGCGCTCCTGACACCAGCTCTGCAGCTGCTCGGAGCTCGAAGGCAGAGACGCCGCGGGGAAGCGCTGCACGTGGAAGTGTATCTCACGAGGAAACAGACCCAGGACCAGGTGCTGCTCCGTCTGAGGGATGTTCTGAGGATACGCCACCGTGATGTCATGAACCGCATCCAGGTGACCCCCTGCACACAGACCGAACCAGAGGATCTTCACACTCAATCTCATCTCTGTACAGAAATTCAATTTGAGTGCACTAAAGTTTAAGCTGCTCAACAAGCCTGCAGTTATTTGATCCAAAGTGCAGCAAAACGGTAATATTTAACATTTGTAAAAATAATTACAATAACTGTTGTTGATTTTGAATAGATTTTAAAATGTGTTTTAATGAATTTTATTTCAAAGCTGAGTTTTTAGCATCAATACTAACATGATCCTTCAGATATTATTTTGATATTCTTATTTGCTGCTCAAGAAAAATAAAATAAAATAAATAAATCTTATTATTGTTAAAACAGCTCTTTTTTCAGGTTTCTTTGATGAATAGAAAGTTCAGAGGAACAACATTTATCTGAAATATGTTACAAATGTCTTTATCAACACGTTTGGTCAATTTAAAGCATCCCTGTTAAATAAAAGGTATTCATTTTTATCATTTATTTCCCAAGCACTGCAAGTTTTTAACAGTACAGTGTATTATGTTACGAAAGCTTTTTATTTCAGATGAATGCTGATCTTTTAATCTTTCTATTCATCAAAAATAGAAAAAAAAAAGTACACTTTTATACTGAATCGTCTTCAATGATTTCTGAAGGATCATGTGACACTGAAGTAATGATGCTGAACATTTTGGCTTGGTGAGCAGAAGAGACTTGTTAATGTTAAAAACGTTCGAGTGATGTGAGGTGATGGTTTATGATGGGAATCGAACCCGTGAGGCAGAGGTTGCAAGCGTTATACTTCATGAGCTTGATATTCTACTCCGTTTAAATGGTTTAGGTTGAGCAGGTTTGTGAGCTGTGATGAACATCGCCGTTCTCTAATTCAATTCTCTGAACTAATGATGCAGAACACCCGAGCGCTGATGACCTCTGACCTTTCTGCAGCGTGTCGACGATGAAGGTGAAGCCGGTGGTGCGAGGATGAAGAACATACTCGTACTTGGGAAGACTGTTTTTCTCGGCGAACTCGTCGCTCCGAGCTCGAGTGTTTTCTACAGAGATAATAGAAATCATAAGGACATAATAAAGAACAAGACTCCAGATGATGATCACTGAGGATCTTCAGCAGAGCGCTAAAGATTGAGGTCAGCTTCAGGTCAGCAGATGTCCGTCTGACCCGGATCTCTCAGGACTTTATCTGTGTTTGAGCGTCTCAGGTCAGCGCAGACCAGCTCAAAATAAGCACACTTCCATGATGTACTTAAAGTGCTCGATTTTCACACACTAGTTTTGTACTTACACTAAAAATTACTTTTTTTGTACTTCTCAACTTTGCTTTTTTGGGACACCATGAATATGAACAAAAATATATTTTTTAAAAGCTATCTCTGTATTTAGTCAGCACTTGTAGTACACTTGAACCATCTTTCATACTGACTAAATACATACGAGTATGTTTTTAGCTTTTAGCTAAAAGTTTAGTTCATATTCATTGCATCTGAGTACAGTTTTTGAGTGAAAACACAGCACTTTAAGTTCATTATAGAAGTGTGTGTCACGCTCACAAATCATCACTACGCTCCCAAACTTTTGCAAAGATTCTCTCATTTTATCCATCCAGTCATTTTTTGAAGTACAAGAACAAACATTAGTGCATCTTTCCCAGATTTGAGCACATTGATGCATTGGGTCATAGTTTGAGTAAAATTCATGTTTTCAAAAAGCAGATTTTGACTTCTAAACCATGATCAGTGCATATACATCATCAAAAAACATCTTGTCTGTCAAAAGTACCTGCAGAGCCCATGACGTACCAAACACAAAAGAATAAACTCAGTGAAATTGATTTGTTTAATAAAATACAGATCACTATCTTTTCAGCTGTTTAAAGATTAAGGCGCTTATCAAAGTTGATAAACTTTTATTGGAAAGTTAAACAACAGTTTATCTTTTTTTATATGCTCCATTAATTACCCCTTAGAAGATTTGGACTCTTACACATGAATTAATTAAATCTGTTCTTTACACCAATGTTATATCCACGTAAGATTTGGTCATTTCTAACTTTAATCTGAAGACTTATTTTTTTATCTGTTTTGGAGCTTGATGTTATAAACTAGTATATTGTTTAACTTTAAGATAATAATTACACAAAGTAGTTTGTAGCACAATCTTTCCCCTAATTACTGCACTTATATTTGTCTAGTTATTATGGAAGCACATTTCTGCAACTGAATAAAAAAAAATAAGGTAACTTCAAACCATACATCAATGGAAAGCTTAATCATTCATCTTTCAAATGATGCATAAATCTCAAACTGCCCCTTATGACTGCTTTTGATCTCCAGGGTCTCACACATATCTTCACTAATGTTCTGAAGATGAATGAGAGTGGGCTCAGCTAGTGTTATGATGCTGGTGCTAGGTGTGTTTGGGGTGTGTGTCAGTGTTTGGGTGTTTGTGTGTGTCCGGTGTGTTTAGGGGTGTTTGTGGTCTTCAGGTGTTTGTGTGTGTCCAGGTGTGTGTGTGTGTCTTGGTCTGGGAGTGTTCAGAGGTGTGTGTGTGTGTGTGTGTGTGTCTTGGTCTGGGAGTGTTCAGGTGTGTGTGTGTGTGTGTCTTGGTCTGGGAGTGTTCAGGTGTGTGTGTGTGTGTGTGTCTTGGTCTGGGAGTGTTCAGGTGTGTGTGTGTGTGTGTGTCTTGGTCTAGGAGTGTTCAGGTGTGTGTGTGTGTCTTGGTCTGGGAGTGTTCAGGTGTGTGTGTGTGTGTGTGTGTCTTGGTCTGGGAGTGTTCACCATCCAGCTAGGTTCTTCGTCAATTACCCCATCAACCTCAGTCAGAAATCTTGGTGTAATCCTCGATGACCAACTAACCTTCAAAGATCACATTGCAAAGACTGCTCGATCCTGCAGGTTTGCACTACACAACATCAGAAAGATCAGGCCCTTTCTAACAGAGCAAGCTGCACAGCTACTTGTCCAGGCCCTTGTCATTTCTAGACTGGACTACTGCAATGCTCTTCTGGCTGGACTTCCATCGAACACAATAAAACCTCTACAAATGATTCAGAATGCAGCAGCACGGCTGGTATTCAATGAGCCCAAGAGAACCCATGTTACACCTCTCTTTATCTCCTTACATTGGCTACCGATTGCAGCTCGCATCAAGTTCAAGGCACTGATGCTTGCATATAGAACAACCACAGACTCGGCACCGGTCTACTTCCACTCACTATTACAAATCTACACACCCTCTAGAAGTCTGAGATCTGCTAGCGAGCGACGCCTCATGGTACCATCTCAAAGAGGCTCAAATCACTCTCCAGAACTTTCTCGTTCTCTGTTCCTGGCTGGTGGAACGATCTTCCCGTACTTATCCGGAATGCTGGATCTCTGTCAATCTTTAAGAAACTGCTGAAAACTCACATCTTTCAGCAATACCTGACCTCATCATAAAAAAAAAAAAAAAAAAAAAAAAAAATACTCTCACTGTCTCTGTCTCTCTTCTCATCCCCCTTGTTTATTCCTTCCCTTCTGGCATGTACTAATTTGAACACTCCCTGTGACTGGGTGTTATAAGCACTTACTCTGTCTGTTTGTCTCTCAAAAAAATGAATCGCTGTTGTACTCTCAATTGTAAGTCGCTTTGGATAAAAGCGTCTGCAAAATGACTAAATGTAAATGTAAATGTTCAGGTGTGTGTGTGTGTGTGTGTGTCTCGGTCTGGGAGTGTTCAGGTGTGTGTGTGTGTGTGTGTCTCGGTCTAGGAGTGTTCAGGTGTGTGTGTGTGTGTGTGTCTCGGTCTGGGAGTGTTCAGGTGTGTGTGTGTGTGTGTGTGTCTCTCGGTCTGGGAGTGTTCAGGTGTGTGTGTGTGTGTGTGTCTCGGTCTGGGAGTGTTCAGGTGTGTGTGTGTGTGTGTGTCTCGGTCTGGGAGTGTTCAGGTGTGTGTGTGTGTGTGTGTCTCGGTCTCGGTCTGGGAGTGTGTGTCTCGGTCTGGGAGTGTTCAGGTGTTCAGGTGTGTGTGTGTGTGTGTGTGTCTCGGTCTGGGAGTGTTCAGGTGTGTGTGTGTGTGTGTGTGTGTGTCTCTCGGTCTGGGAGTGTTCAGGTGGTGTGTGTGTGTGTGTGTGTCTCTCGGTCTGGGAGTGTTCAGTCTGTGTGTGTGTGTGTGTGTGTGTGTCTCGGTCTGGGAGTGTTCAGGTGTGTGTGTG
>NC_056711.1:22289475-22304475 GCF_018831695.1 Puntigrus tetrazona | reverse complement strand
CATCTATAGATGATCATAGAGCTCTGGAATTATACTAATTTGTGTTCTGAAGATAAACAAAGGTCTTAGGGGTTTGGAGTAACATGAGGATTAACTAAAGACAGAATTTTATAGCACTGTCAAATGATTAATCAGAATTAAACATCCCAAATAAAACGGTTTACATAAAATATGTGTGTGTGCTATAATACATATATATAAACATACACAGAACACATATTATGTAAACCTTACTTGTTTTGAATGCAATTAATGGTGATTAATCATTTAACAGCAGCAGAATTTTCGATTTTGGGTGAACTAACCCTGTAATAATTTTTTTGTTTTTGTTTAGCAGCATGTCATGTGCTTATTAATGAGAGAGAAGTGAAATGTGTTGTTAAATTATTAAATTATTAAAATATTAATGTCAGGTGGGCATATAAATGACTAAACTACAGAACCATTCAAAAGTCTCTTCTGCTCATCACGGCTGTACCTATTTGATCAAAAATATAGGAAAAGCAGTCATATTGTGAAATATTATTGCAATTTCTTTGAATTTGTTTTTATTGCAATTACAAAATAACTTTTAAAGTTTTGGTAATTTTGTTTTGTTTAAAAAAAAAAAAAAAACTTAAATATCTCGGCAACTAGCCAATTTATTTATTATTATTATTATTTGTTTTACTTCAATTATTCATGTTTTTAGTGTCAGTGGCTGGCGAGTGTTTGTGAATCGCTGCTCTGTGTTAATGGTGAGGCTGAAGCAGTATCCCATGATGCCGAGCGGCGTACCACCGGCAGGGTGAGCCAGGTAGCCACGATGCGGTCAGTGAGCCAGCGGTACCAGGCGGGGGACAGCAGCATGAGCGGCAGAACCGGACCCAGCATGAAGATGCTGCCGAAGAAACTGCCCAGGAACAGAGTGAGGAGGAAACACAGACCTCGGACGGACAGCATCGCCCCGCCCTGAAACACACACACACACATCAGCAGAGCGATCACTCACACACACACTCTCTCTCACACACACACACACACACACACACACACACACACACTAGCAGATCGATCACACACACACACACTCTCTCTCACACACACACACACCAGCAGAGCGATCACTCACACTCACACACTCTCTCTCTCACACACACACACACACACACACACACACATCAGCAGAGCGATCACTCACACACTCTCTCTCACACACACACACACACACACACATCAGCAGAGCGATCACTCCAACACACACACTCTCTCTCTCTCACACACACACACACACACACACCAGCAGAGCGATCACTCACACTCACACACTCTCTCTCTCACACACACTCACACACACACACATCAGCAGAGTGATCACTCACACACTCTCTCTCTCACACACACACACACACACACACACACACACACACACACCAGCAGAGCGATCACTCACACTCACACACTCTCTCTCATACACACACACACATCAGCAGAGTGATCACTCACACACTCTCTCTCTCTCACACACACACACACACACACACACACACACCTGCAGAGCAGCAGTAGAGTAAACTCGCCTTAAAGAGACAGTTCACCCAATCATTCTCTCATCATTTATTGCTGTTTCTATTAAACAAATATATTTTGAAGAATGTTGGTTATCAAAAAGTCAACAATTGGGAAAATTTGGAGCAAATAATTAGCTTCTATTAGAGCTGTGACATCTTTGGCAGTATTCTGTGCAGGAGCTCAACTGTATGCTCCGTGTCAACTGTGTTTTTATATTGTGTTTTGCGGTTTCTTGCACTTTTGATCAAATGGTAGTTGTTTGAAGGAGAAGGACCAGTGTTTGCTTTTCATCTTTGAATATAGTGTGTCTTTTACCTTAACCAGTTTAATCCACACACTTCATCTCATTACAGTTCATCTCATAATTATGAGAAGTATTGATTTATCTATATATTGTCATTCCGTTCTAATCTGATCAATGCAAACAAAATCAATATGTCAATAATAATCAATAATATCATCTAAAGCTGCTTCTGAGCCACGTGTAATGAGAAAAGCACTTTATAAATACTGTGAGTTATTTGCTGTATGTTGAGTGTTTTGTTATTAATGAGTGAAAAACTGTTCATATACGTATATAACATTCTGAATGTGAACAACATGACTAGTTATGAACTAGTTTATGCCAAACAATTAAACAGACGTTGATTAGAGGGAAATAAACTTTGCATGAAGATTCCCAAGACAAACATTTGTTCTCTGGATTATCTGCTCAGCAGAAGACTAGTTAAGCGCACTAACGAAGTAAACAGGGTCATTTTTGGTTTTAACGAGTAGCTTATGTTTTTAACTAGAACCCTTAACCACTGAAAACGGCTAATCTCACAGAACCATCTGTGCTTTAATCGGCTTTAACTCTAACCACAGACGACTCCAAACTCTTCTTAGCTTCTACGTTCATCTTCAGATGACTTCAGGCCTGTGAAAACTTTTAGCCAGATTTCCTGAGAAAACATGGACATGAAACTCTTTAGGCTCCACAGTTAGGCTCCAAAAACATTTCTCCCGTGCTTTATTTTGAACTCGGTTGTCCTCAATCCGGACAAACATTAATATGAGGAGCAAACGAGGCCGATGGAAACAAGACGTTCTCACATGAACCCGCTCAGGTCTTTTTCCACAGCCTCATCAAACTGCAGTTAATTAGTTTCTCGTGCGATGTTCGTGATTAATGATTGGACAGATGAAGGTATTATCATCTCCTCACTATCTTGAGCGACCAGACCATAACTTCACTAAACACTGACCTCAGTGCCTCCACACAATCTACTAGAGCTGATTTACAGCAGCGATTGATGATAAGGATAACAGTAATTGAATAGAGGCAATTATAATGACTGATTCCGAGATGAAAAACACTGACAGCGTTTATTACGATGAAGCTGCTTCGAATCAATCGGTACACTCTTCAGAATAAAAGTGCTTCGTAATGCGTTTTTTTTGTCCAAATGGTTCCCTTGTGAAAAAGAAATACACTTTAACGGAGTAATTAATGCGGAAATAAACAAATACGCTTTAGTGTGAACTGAATGGGATGTAATCCGTATGCGTTATAGTTTAAACTGACGTTGTGAAGACTTACACCATGTTTCACAGAACGAATAATTCATCTTAAATCATGGCAGGGCATTAGTTTTGTCTTAAGATGGACACCAGTAATATTTTTTAATAATTATTGTTAATAAAAATGACTTAAACGTCCTAATTGAACTATGGCACAAAACAAAAGGCACTTTTCGACTGTGTGTATATGTCATGTACTGATAAACAAAGTAAACAAGGTACAAGTCTTGTGAAAGGATACCATCCCAGTGACAGCTTTTGTACCTTTTTTCTCAATTCACAATAAACTGAAACACACTGTATATACTTATACTTTTTTAATGTTTTTAACTTTAGAACATTAATATTAAGTGCAATATTGAATAACACATTAAAATGATAAAAGTATTCTAAATACTTACAATTGCCCTAGGTATACGTCAAATTAAATGTTGTTTAAAGGTAAATGTGCTTTAAGTAATCTGACTTTAAGTGTCTCTCTTTAAGTGATCTGCAAGAACAGTTTTTATATAATTATATAAGATTTTAAGTACTCTACAAGTGCACATTAAACACAATTAAGGGCGCTTCTTTCACAGGAAGGCTGTAATTAACTTCAATCAGTGCTCAAATGACGGAAACTACTGTTTGAAGCGACATGAAACACGACAGAAATACGACTGCAATCACAGTCTGAATGAGAAATGACTTCAGAGGAACGCGTTCAGTTTGGGTTTGAAAGAAAAACCGCTGGATGAAACTGACAGCAGAGGAAGCGTTATGACGCATTATAGCGCGTTATGGAGCACTGGGGGATGTTATGTGGGGTTATGGAGGGCTATGAAGCTGCACACTTGTTGACGAGAGAACGAATCGTCTGTAATACAGCAGTGTTCGTCTGTCGCCGATCATCGGAGCAGATACTGAGGCGGTTTCTCAGGTGAGGTGAATCTACTGACTGTGTGTGTCGTTATTTACTCACTTCAGCGCTTCTCGTTCGCAGGAGTGACTGTAAATATCAGCGGCGTCGACATCCGAGCATCTTTCGTCGAGTAAAAGCGCTGCAGCCGAGGCTACTTCTCCTCAGATCGAGCGCGACACAGAAAACGCGACGCAAACTCGCTGTTTACACCGGAATCCATCATTATCCCGCCTAACCTCTGAACTTCCGCCTCTGACGACGATGCGCCCATCCGACCAATCACAGACAACTTCCGAACTGCGAAGCCCCGCCCCGTAAAGCGCCCGAATGTTTGACTCTCGGTGATCGTGAACTTATTTAAAAACGTATTTTTAATGTAAATCTGTATATTTTATAATAGTTAGGATAACAGAAATGTTATTATTCCTACATGTATCTAAGCAGGTGTTTTTGAAGGGATGTTTGTAGTTCCGTCTTTGTCCAGCAGGGGTGATCTGAACTGAGAAACTACTTAACTGTGAAAGATTAGTAGGTTTTGATCTTTAACCTCTGATTGTCACGCGTTTGCTCTGTGTGTTCTTCCTTTTTGTTTCTCGTGCAATATATAAAAAGTTAGATTAGCAAAACCTGCTGGCACGAATAAGTGATGTTTGTGTAGTGATACGAGTTTAATAAATGACAGCACACTTAATCTCTGTAGTGCTTGTGTAACGTCTCTGATCACTGCACTCCATTTACCAGCAGAGAAAAACACGGACAGCTTAACAAATAAAGCCAGTCCTCACCTCACTTCATCTCAGAGCCGGAGGATGTGTGTGTGTGTGTGTGTGTGTGTGTGTGTGTGTGTGTGTATAAAGACTTGTGTCACAGGCAAAGAAGCTCATAAATCAGACAGAGTGATTTTTTTTTTTGAAAATCTAAAAATGTGAGTAGTTTCCTGTAAGGGGTAGAACAATAACACATACAGTCTGTACAGAATAAAACATTACACCTATGAAGAGTCCTCATGAGGATAGCTGACCAGACGTGTGTGTGTGACTGACAAGGACGTCTTATTAGACATGAATCAGCAGCATGAGGCCTGAAGCTGCAGACGCCTGGAGCTCCGAGTGTTTTGTTTTGTCACATGGAGTCAAACACACATCTCTCCGAGCAGAACATGAGTGAACGCTGTGGTGTGTTTCTGGTGTGTTTCTGCACTGAAGTCATGGTTCTGCCGTCTCGTGTCACAGTCTCCTGTCGCTGTGCTTCATGTTCAGACCAAAGAAAAAGTAAAAATAATCAGCCGTTTTCTCAGTGTTCATCTGGGAATAGAAACTTTCCTTTACGTACACTGAACACACACACACACACACAGTAATGCATGTGTGTGTGTGTACAGTACGAGTTCTGATACACTCTGAATGTGTGTGTTACATAACCAGTGTCACTCAAATGAGCTGCTGGGAAAAAGAACAGAGAGACATTAACATTCAGCTGTGACTCAGAGCTTGTGTGTGTGTGTGTGTGTGTGTGTGTGTGTGTGTGTGTGTGTGTGTGTGTGTGTGTGTGTGTGTGTGTGTGTGTACAGTATCTAGTGAGCGGCGCAGTCACGTTTTATCTGAATCTAGTATTTTCCACAAGTCTCTGTGAGGGTTTCTTCAGGGGTCGGAGGTCATTAAGACCATAAATATAATTAAACAATGCATGTCTATGAGATGAGCTCACTAATGTGTGTGTGTGTGTGTGTGTGTGTGTGTGTGTGTGTTCAGACGTGCTGACAGACGAGCATCAGTGCCAAATTGTTTCCAGTGGAAAGAATTTCAAGAATGAGACAGAACAGATATCAGTGACCCGGACAACCATTTAACACACACACACACACTTTCTCAGAAGTGAGTCTGTCCTCAGGTACAGAATCTGTTGTTAGGATAATGGCAGCTGGTCCTGTAATGTAAAAACGGTTGTTCTTATCATCTTGAAGTTATTTCTCCGCACACACAGCTCTGATGTAAAGGCACCTGTCCTGACCTCTGACCCCGTGACACTCTGTCCTCTGTATTAATGACAGTGGCTCATTTCAGGAAGTGTACGCAGGAACGATGGACCCCTGCTAGTCCTTCAGTGCTGCGTGAAACCTCCAAAACATTCACTTTAAAACACCTTGTTCATCCCGCTGAGTCTAAACACTGTACTTTATAAAGCAGGGGACACTCGTCATGAGAACACATCTGACCGAAGGCCTGATTACATAAACGTTCAGTGGCATCGTTAACACTTCATGAGAACGCTAGACGAGCACACGATCTAGAGCCAGAGATAAGAGAGTCATTACAGGAAGAGCTTTGTTTGTGATCTTGTGAGTGAATGAACGTGAGACGCAGAGCTTGAAAACACTAGAACCAGCGGAGCTCATTCACTGCCAGGCTTTCAACTAAACACGGACTAAAAATAAGCCGCCTGTGGCGTGATTGAAGAAAAGGGCTGTCAGGAAAACACCCATAATGCACTGGGCTCAATCCTAAGGAAAAACTATGGAGGTGTGACCTGTAGATTTTACGGCATCTGTCTGAAGTTCACCAGATGAAAGGCTTCGTCCAGCAGACCGTTATCTGGGTGCGGATAACATGGGCAAACATTAAACATGCAAAACTTGCATATTGCTAATATTTTAAGAATATAATAAAGCTTGTTGAAAACGGACAATAAATCATCGGTAAATAATGAACCCTAACTGCGAGGCTCAGAGCAGGGTTTCTGATCTTGAGAGGAAGTGTGCTCGTTTTGAGGTGAGCCTATGGAGACAGGAAGGCAATGTGCGGTTAGCAAAGCTATATACAGTACACACACACACACACACACACACTGCAGGAAGTCACAACATGTCTAAAGCCTTTGTGTTGAGAAACAAACCAGGATAGAAACACACGGCCTGCTTCTCACTCACAAACACTTTTAGAGTTACAATATATTCACAACAGAAGCCTTCTCTCTCTCTCACACACACACACTCTCACACACACACTCTCACCACTGTGTTTACATTCAGCTAGTTAGAAGCACTAACCCTAACAGAAAACTGACTGCATCGCTACCCTTTATTTAGTTAATTTCTATAATGTTCACAAATAAAGACTTTTGTGATTCTTGACTCATTTCTCGGCACAAACTTGTAAAATATGTCGGTATAAAGTCTTTCTCTGCAGTTTTTAAAACTCCGTCAGAAGAGAGTCACGGGAAGCACCATTTTGTAAAGCACTTTCAAACGGTTTATTTACAGCCTCTGTCAGTCAGAGAGGAAGCGGTGTACATACAAAATAAGAGCAAACTCCCTGAGTCTTTACAGATGAACAGACGCTCTGCACAGACAGGAAGTGATTCTGTGACAGACCCACACCACAGACACTGACATCTACATACAAACACTGCGTGTGGACACAGAGACAGGATCCATAAAAACACGAGACACGGTCAGTTCTGCCGTGAATACAACAAATTCAGGAAGACAGCTGCGGTTCTCCTACAGATGACAGGAGGGATCAGAATGACACTTAAAGACGTCTTGCCCGTCATTCATCTACAGAATATTTACAGTCAAATCCACATACAACAATAATATGGTCAGGAAGATCGGTGTTACTCAGAAAAAGCATGTAAATGAGTGCAGGACAGACTCACACCATCATAATGAATCTTCTGACACACACTGATCATGTGCACTCGTCCTCTCACACACACACACACACACACACACACACACACACACACACACACACACACACACACACACACACACACACACACACACACACACACACACACACACAGAGGTGGGAATGAAGTCCGAGCGAGCGGATGTCAGTGGATCGGTTGTTCTGTATGTGCTGGTGTGATTGTCTATTCTATGTGTGTGATTCATGTCAGTAGATCCTCTCTAGCGCTGAGAGTTCTGCATCTGTCCATTCTGCAGGTTTCCGTCACACTCTTCCTCGTCCTCCTCTTCCTCGCTCACCAGGAACTCCTCGGGCGGCCAGCGCAGCTCCCCGCTCTCCACCTCGCCCTCCGTCGGCTCCACCACGATCGACGGCAGACGGTCCTTCAGCTTACAGCAGCGCTCGAAGTCTGACGGGTCCGGGAAGATCTGAGCAGGAGAACCAGAAGGAGGCTCGGTCAGAGACACACACACACACACACACACACACACACACTTTCCTTTCTCACACATACACCCTGAGATAGACACACACACACAGAGACAGACACAGAGACCCCACACACACACACATTCGTCCCCTGACGTCCTGAAGTCTCGTTTCGGCTGAATTCTGGATGAAGCGTGATGTATTTTTAGCCCGGCATCATTCAGTGACATACATGGGCGGCAGGGAAACCAATAACACAATCTGGGCAACACGCCAGTGGAAAGAACATTAGTGTGTGTGTGTGTGTGTGTGTGTGTGTGTGTGTGTGTGCGTCTGAATGATGAGAAAGAAAACAGATGAAAAGAAGGACAAACAGAGCGAGGGATGTTCTATAACAGGAACTGAACTATGAGACCCTCGTCTGACCCCCGATCCATAAACAACAGCAGAGCATGAGACTGAAGATCCAAGACTTAAAAATAACCATCAGCCATTAAACTCTGAACAAAACACCAGAGGAACAAGAACATCAGGCCTCTATTCTAAAGAGAGACTAAATATTTCCACAGCATCTCCTGAGACGCTTTAAGACTCTCGTGAAGAGTCTCTCATGAAACTCTAGAGGAGCTCAGATAAGTTCATGACAGGGTTAGAAATCTCTTGAACACTAATGCGAGACGAATTTTAAAGTTGGTTAAAATTATATTAATAATAAAATAACTTTCCTATAACCTCACTGAATATCACAGAATTTTGTAAACCTCCATTGTGCAACACTTAATGGTTACACTTAAGTAATGGTTACATTTTCATCTAATTAGACTTCAAAATGTTAATGTATTTACGCAGAGCCTTCATTGTGTTTGGGCCCCTCTGGAGCAAGCAGAGGCACGCTCACTGAATGACTACGCATACATACAGAACTGGATTTACTATTTAAGATATTGGAGCTGTTCAGTGTTCATGATCGGCTGAAGTTATGGACTCAAACAGTGGAGTCTGACAGAAGCAGATGAGAGAAAAGCAGACAGATACAGACGAGAGAGGAGGAGACGAGAGAGAAGGAGACGAGAGAGGAGGAGACGAGAGAGGAGGAGACGAGAGAGGAGGAGACGAGAGAGGAGCAGACGAGAGAGGAGCAGAGGAGCAGACGAGAGAGGAGCAGACGAGAGAGGAGCAGACGAGTGAGGAGCAGAGGAGCAGACGAGAGAGGAGCAGACGAGAGGAGCAGAGGAGCAGACGAGAGAGGAGCAGAGGAGCAGACGAGAGAGGAGCAGAGGAGCAGACGAGAGAGGAGCAGACGAGGAGGAAGAGCAGAGGAGAGGAGCAGACGAGAGAGGAGCAGAGGAGCAGACGAGAGGAGCAGAGGAGCAGACGAGAGAGAGCAGCAGACGAGAGAGGAGCAGAGAGAGTGAGGAGAGAGGAGACGAGAGAGGAGCAGACGAGAGAGGAGCAGAGGAGCAGACGAGAGGAGCAGAGGAGCAGACGAGAGAGGAGCAGACGAGTGAGGAGCAGACGAGTGAGGAGCAGAAGAGCAGACGAGAGAGGAGCAGAGGAGCAGACGAGAGAGGAGCAGAGGAGCAGACGAGTGAGGAGCAGAGGAGCAGACGAGAGAGCAGAGGAGCAGAGAGAGAGAGGAGCAGAGAGAGGAGCAGACGAGTGAGGAGCAGACGAGAGAGGAGCAGAGGAGCAGACGAGTGAGGAGCAGAGGAGCAGACGAGAGAGGAGCAGACGAGAGGAGCAGACGAGGAGCGAGGAGCAGACGAGAGGAGAGAGAGAGGAGAGAGAGAGGAGCAGAGAGAGAGGAGCAGAGGAGCAGACGAGAGAGGAGCAGAGGAGCAGACGAGAGAGGAGCAGACGAGAGAGGAGCAGACGAGAGAGGAGCAGAGGAGCAGACGAGTGAGGAGCAGAGGAGCAGACGAGTGAGGAGCAGACGAGTGAGGAGCGAGGAGCAGACGAGAGGAGACGAAAGAAGAGGAGATGAGAGAGGAGGAGACGAGAGAGGAGCAGACGAGAGGAGCAGATGAGAGGAGCAGACGAGAGAGAGAGATGAGAGAGAGGAGAGCAGACAGCAGAGGAGCAGACGAGTGAGGAGCAGAGGACCAGAGTGAGGGAGCAGAGGGAGCAGACGAGAGAGGAGCAGAGAGAGAGGAGCAGACGAGAGGAGCAGACGAGAGGAGCAGACGAGAGAGGAGCAGAGGAGCAGACGAGAGAGGAGCAGAGGAGCAGACGAGAGAGGAGCAGACGAGTGAGGAGCAGACGAGAGAGGAGCAGACGAGACGAGAGAGGAGCAGAGGAGCAGACGAGCAGAGAGAGGAGCAGAGGAGACGAGAGAGCAGAGCAGAGAGAGCAGAGAGAGAGGAGCAGAGGAGCAGAGAGAGGAGCAGAGGAGCAGACGAGTGAGGAGCAGAGAGGAGCAGGAGCGAGAGGAGCAGAGGAGCAGACGAGAGAGGAGCAGAGGAGCAGACGAGAGAGGAGCAGAGGAGCAGAGAGGAGCAGAGGAGGAGCAGGAGCAGAGGAGAGGAGCAGACGAGCAGCAGACGAGAGAGCAGAGCAGAGAGCAGAGGAGCAGACGAGAGAGAGCAGAGGAGCAGACGAGTGAGGAGCAGACGAGTGAGGAGCGAGGAGCAGACGAGAGGAGACGAAAGAAGAGGAGATGAGAGAGGAGAGAGGAGAGCAGAGAGAGAGGAGCAGAGGAGCAGACGAGAGAGGAGCAGACGAGAGGAGACGAAAGAAGAGGAGATGAGAGAGGAGGAGACGACTGAAGAGCAGACGAGTGAGGAGCAGACGAGTGAGGAGCAGAGGAGCAGACGAGTGAGGAGCAGAGGACCAGACGAGAGAGAGAGGAGGAGAGAGAGAGGAGCAGACGAGAGAGAGCAGAGGAGCAGACGAGTGAGGAGCAGAGGACCAGACGAGAGAGGAGCAGAGGAGCAGAGAGGAGCAGACGAGAGAGGAGCAGAGGAGCAGACGAGAGAGAGCAGACGAGAGGAGACGAAAGAAGAGGAGATGAGAGAGGAGGAGACGACTGAAGAGCAGACGAGAGAGGAGCAGACGAGTGAGGAGCAGACGAGGAGGAGCAGAGGAGCAGACGAGTGAGGAGCAGACGAGAGGAGCAGACGAGAGAGCAGAGGAGAGAGAGAGAGGAGAGGAGCAGACAGAGAGAGAGAGAGAGAGAGAGGAGAGAGAGAGAGAGGAGGAGACGAGAGAGCAGAGCAGAGGCAGTGAGGAGAGGAGGAGCAGAGGGAGGAGCAGACGAGTGAGGAGAAGTCGAGAGGGAAGGAGAGGAGCAAAGAGCAGACGAGAGAAGAGCAGACAGATGTGGATGATAGAGGAGACTAGAAAAGAAGGAAACAGAAGGGAGCAGATGTTACCTGGAAAGTCAGGCGGTCTTTGCTGGGACTGAGCCTCATGTCGTCCATCGGTGTGGCGCTGATCATCACGAAACAGAAGTCATGTTACCTGGAAAGTCAGGCGGTCTTTTGCTGGGACTGAGCCTCTGTGTCACACGGTCAGCTGCACAGAACACACACACACACACACACACACACAGACACACACACACACACACACACAGTTACTCTCAATGCTTGGACATCACCAGCAGAGTCTCTGCTAGAACTGAATCAGATCACGTTTGAGGAGGACGCAGGAATCATTCTGCAAGTGTCATATGCTAAAACTAACTGCACCGAGCTCATGTGTTTCTTACCACACAGGCGTTTGCACAGTGATTGCTTTCTGAGCACAACAACATACAGGAAGCCCTTCGGTGAAGCGTCCTCAAACACAGCTTCACTTCAACACCACAGTGGAAACCCCCAAACATCAGCTCTTCTGCACCTCAGCACCGACTCTCTCCAAGCGTGCTGGGATCCAGAAATCCCCGTCCGACCAACGCCAGCAAACGTGACTCATTCGCTCCCAGCGCAAACGGATGAAGAGAACATCCATCAGTCTCGAAGCGCACCCAACTGATCTCTGACTCCATCTCTTACTGAAGGACGGACAGCAGGTGAAATTAAGCAAAGTGGAGCGTGGGACGCTAAAGAAGATTGAGAGTCCCTCATCCATAAACCAAAAACTGAAACACATTGCATAACCACCAACACATTAAAAAACAAGACGACGTCAGCGGCTTCATCCATCATGGGATAATCCCAAAATCTCTGACAGGATGAAAATGTACAAGCCTTTCATTTCACAAATGACCAATTACACAAGAGTCAGCGCGAGCGGCGGTCTCAGATCTGATCGCAGTCATAGCGAAAGAGTGTATGGGCGTGCGCGCTGCAGAAGAACACACACTTTCCACTGCTTCGGCTTCAAAGACTCACGGTCAGAGCCCAGAGCCAACACACAACAACACAAGCAGTGATGGAAACTTCAGAAGACAACAGTGTCACTCTTCAGATCGGCTCCGATCGATCGTCACCATGTCTGCCTCAGTCCTTTGTGAACTGAAAAGGTTGCATTTTAATTTGGAATTGACTTGAGTCGCTAACGAGCCTCCAAAGCTTTTATTTACTTATTTATAAAAGTAACTTTAGAACACTTTAAAATAAGGATCACTTATTCACCATTGACTATGACTTTTCCCCTCAATAAATTCATAATTTGCTGCTTATTAATAGTTAGTGAAGTAGTTAAGTTAGGTAGGATTAGGGATAAGGTAACATTATTATGTGCTGAAATATTACCGATAAATGGGTAGTAAATAGTAGTGTGCAGGTAATAAGAAACTAGTTAAGAGACTCTAAAATAAGGTTTTACCGTAAATTGTAATCATTAATGGCTGCAAAATCCACTTCATTAATCACTGTATACTTTATAAACCATACTCCTGCCGTCACTGACGCACTCGGCCGATGTGTTCATGATCTCCATACGATCAGTTCATGCATTCCTTGAGAATCGAGCCCGTGGCCCGTGTTGCAAGCGTCACACTCCTGTTTGAGCGTCAGGAATGTTTTGCGTGGCTCTGAAGCTCTGAACTGATGTTATGGGCCTGAGTTTCTGAAAGTCAGCGTGTTCTCACACCAGCTCTTTAAAGTCTAAACTCTACAGAAAGCAAACCCAGGCAGGTTTTCAGAAGAGCTCATTGGTTTTTCCACAGAGCATCGATCCGCTCACAGGCCTGCCGGAGCTGAGGCCATGCTTTACTTTTGGTTTTTGTCAGTCATTCACTAGTCAACATTTAAAGTGGATTAAACCCTAAAACCAAAAAAACAACAACACCCGTCCAACTCTGATTGCCTTTCCTTTTAGATACAGATTTTAATATATTTGGTTTTCTCTCAATATTTTACTATTCTATTCTTCTTCAGTAACGGATGTGTTTTCTGTCTAGTTTTAATCTTAGTTTTGGTTTTAATTAGCTGGTTCACTTAGAATCCGTGCAGGGAACCGTTTTCTTGCCCCGATGCTCATAAAACACCCAGATGAGCGGTGACTGAAACATCAATATTATTATCATAAAACAGTAACAGGACAGCTCAGTCCACGAGATCAGTCTGATCCACCTTCGGTCTAAAATAAAAACATCGTGAGTTTTCAGCGACGGCGACACCAGCAGTGTTTTTGATTCACTTCTCAAAACTTTAAGAAAACGTGAAGAGAAAACGAGAGTTTTCAGATACGAGAGAAGTGAAGAGCAGCGATAAACACTCGGCTCTGCCAGAGAGATTTCAGCAGGAGAACGTCTAAACATCCTGCTCGGAGAAGAATAACAGAACATCGGTCCAATAAAACACCAGAGAGATCACAGAGAGAGAAGAAGCACGGATCAAACTCGGCTTCATCCACCAGCCTCAGAGTCACCTTCATCTCCCACACACTCCACTGCTCAGAAAGACTGGCCAGAAAGCCTCTTTTATTCAGTAAGGATGCGTGAAATGGATCAAAAGTGACAGCAAAGACATCTATAATAATGCAAAAGAGTTCTATTTGAAATATGTCATTGTATTCTTCTACTTTATTCTGTTCAGAGCTTTGATGAAACCTGTGTTGTTAAAAGTACTATAGAAATAAAAATGACTGATTGATTGATTGAAATAAATGCTGTTCTTTTGAAAGTTATACTCATCTGTGAATCCCAAAACAAAAAAAGGCATTGGTTTCTGCAAAAATATTGTTTTCAATATTTCAATATTACTCAGCTGCGCATCAATGAAATAAAGCAGACTTTCACACACAACGCTAGTAATATTTGAGTGTTTGCTGCGTTTAGATCCTGAGCGCTCATCATTAACCTCAGAAACACCACAGGATTTATTTTCCACGCGCCGAGCCAAAGCGGCCGAGACGAGAGACGGATGACAGACGGACGCCGGAGACCCCGGAGAGGTGACTGGACACGGGCAGATTACCCAGCATGCATCTGTTCAGAGCTTTAATGCACAGACGTGTTTAAAGCTGCTGGCACCTCATCACCACAACTTTACTGATCTGAACTAAAAATACAAAAACAACTTTCTGCTTCAGATTCAGATTCATAGCTTCATTAGATTTATTTAGATATCAAACATTTATTTTTTGCAGTAAAAAGATCCGTTGCATAAAAAGTTGTTTGCGTGCCAAAATAGAGAATAAACTGAGAATTTTATTTTAACGGAGGATGTAGTTCTCTCTCAATTCTAAAGAGAAAATCAGACAGCTAAAGAAAATCTCAGGGTATTTATGAATGATTCACTCGGGATTTACTGGTTTCAGTGAATCTGTGCTTTTGAGCCCTTCTCCTGAACGAGTGATTCAAAGACTAATACACTGTTGGCAGCTCATTTTCAGCAGCTAAAAATAAAAAAGATGCTTGTGTTTGTGATGACGCTGGAACTCAATCAACGTTGAAATGAATTGATCTGAATATTC
>NC_056711.1:22281975-22284475 GCF_018831695.1 Puntigrus tetrazona | reverse complement strand
TCTTTTTGCTTTTTTTTTAAACAATAAGACAGTACAATTAAAAATCATACACAAAGACAAAATAAATCAAATTAACTGAAAAATGCAACATGTAGAGCCAGGGTTAACAAAAATAAGATAATAAAATTATATTAAGACACAAAGGATAAATACAGACACCGCTTTATAGCTTTCAGCCAGTAAACAAACCAAAAAAACAGAGAAAGCATCCTTAAAACGAAAATAACTACATTCAGTTTCATCAGGGCAAAAAGAAACAGAATAGCTTCAATAGCTTAATATTTAGTTGTACTTAATTTTAATTGAAGTAAAACGTTAATTCATTTGTAGCCTGAGTAAAGATAAATAGTTCCTTATATAAATTAGATGCTGACTATTTAATAATGTTAAAGTTCTTAAAGGGATAGTTCACCCAAAAATTAAAATGGTCATCATTTATTCACCATCACGTTATTCCAAATATCAAGAAATTCAATAAATTTCTGTACAGTATACGAGCAGTAGAATAGAGGTAGAAAACACGGGTAACCAAATAATCTACAAATGATCTTTTTTTTGTTCTACAGAAGTCATACAGGTTTAAAACAACCTCAGGAAGTGTGGGAATAGTAAAACATTTTCTGCATTCTATTTCATTCATTATTAAGAATTCAGTGATATATATATATCATTATTTATTTCTGTCCAGTTTTATTTATTTATTTAAGAAAATACAATATTAAATTTCCGTAAGAAATCGGAATACTGAGTTAAAAAGCTGTCCAAGAAAAAGGAGGTTGTTTTCAAAGCAGTCAAAGAAAAGTAGTTCAATATCGGTGCAGAGAAAAGCTGTTTGTATATGAGGGACCTTTAGACAGCTTAACAGAAAATATAATTACACATAATATTCCTTTTAACTTTTATTCGCTCCAGTGAATCACATTGACTCAGAGATTCATTTGCTCCAGTGAATCAATTTCTCTCAGAGATTCGTTCGCTCCGGTGAGTCGGACAGTATCTCAGAGATTCATTCGCTCTGGTGAATCAGTTCCTCTCAGAGATTCGTTCGCTCCGGTGAATCAGTTCCTCTCAGAGATTCGTTCGCTCCGGTGAATCAGTTCCTCTCAGAGATTCGTTCGCTCCGGTGAGTCGGACAGTCTCTCAGAGAGTCGTGGCGCCGCAGCAGCTCTGAACTCTTGGTCGCTGGATGCGAGCGGCGCGGAGCGGAGGCTGAAGCGATGATGGCGGCGGCGCTGGAGAGAGGAGGGCTGCGGGCCGGCGGCGGCGGAGCGGCTCTCACTGCGGCGGGCGGCTCGGTGCTCTGGAGCTCCGCGGGGTCCGGATCCGCGCCCGTCCCCATGAACCTCTTCGCCACCTGGGAGATAGACCGCTCCTCTCCGAGCTGCGTGCCCCGGTACGAGTGTGTGTGTGTGTGTGTGTGTGTGTGTGTCTCACTCATATACAGAAAGATTATGACAACCCACTAGTGAGACATTTTTCTGGTCCTAACTAGTTAAAAAGGTTTATATATCAGCCAAAAGATGTTTTGATGTAGAACTAGTGTTCTGTAGATGGGTATGTGAAGAGTTAGTGGATAGAAAATATCCCGTTTAAAAAACACTGGAAGTCTCTACAATGTCATAAGAAAGCGTGTGTGTGTGTGTGTGTGTGTGTGTGTGTGTGTGTGTGTGTGTGTGTGTGTGTGTGTGTGTGTGTGTGTGTGAGAGTGTGTGTGTGTGTGAGAGTGTGTGAGCTGTCAGTTCTGGTGTTGAGTTATTTTTTCTGATATGTTGACCTCAAGCTCATGTTTACTACGAGGCTGTTTTCCTGACTGAAGTATGGTACAGTGATATATTACTGTGGGACTGAACGTGCGGTATTTACAAAGTAATCATTTACTTCCCGTTTGTTTTCTCTGAGGAACACTGAAGATACTTTGAAACTAAACGCCACCGAGTTTCATTCTATGCACTTTTTTACGCGATATTAAAAAACAACAACAACTTCTTTCGAGCTTTTGTTGTTGTTTTGTTGTTGTGTAAGTCTGGGTAGATCTAGAAGAATCTTCTTCACTCGTCTGGTTTCTGGATGATGGATGTGTTTGTTGAAGCAGAAGAGTGTTTCAGAATCAGCATCGTCTGTGTTTTCCGTTTCCTTCTGTGTCCGAGTCTCCGGCTCCGGGGAATTCCAGCCGCTTTCAGACCCGTCTCAGACTCTGTTTCTGGGAAGTCAGTGATGATCCTTCACCCTGATTTCATTCTTTACACGGAGCTCCTCCAGCTGATGAAGCGCAGGCGGTGTGTGTGTGTGAGAGAGAGAGAGTGTGTGTGTGAGAGAGAGTGTGTCAGTGAGTGAGTGAGTGTGTGTGTGTGTGTGAGAGAGAGAGTGTGTGTGTGTGTGTGTGTGTGTGAGAGAGAGAGTGTTTGTGTGTGAGAGTGTGTGTGTGAGAGAGAGTGTCAATGAGTGTGTGTGTGTGTGTGTGAGAGTGTATGTGTGTGTGAGTGTGAGTGTCTGTGTGTGT
>NC_056711.1:22274475-22279475 GCF_018831695.1 Puntigrus tetrazona | reverse complement strand
CTATGAGGGCAGTAATAGCAGCATGGCTTTGTGGAGACCTTCTGGGTACATTCCTTTGACAGCACTAGATCTTATTTATAACCACAAAGATAAAATAAAAGGAAAGGAAAAAAACAAAAAAGATCTGGAGAAAAAGATGCAATTAAATATTTAACTTGATTTTTCTTAACATGGACTTCACTGACTGTTTTTTTTGTCCCATTCCAAAAACACATCATTTTAAAGGTTTCTGAGTAGAGAATATAAAGGTAAAAATAACACATTTTTGAAACTCTGCTCGCCAGCACGGGTCACACATGTTTGTAATTAATAGTGATTTGTGAGGGTCTGAAGCGGTTTCTGCTGGTTTCTCGTTGAGTTGATCTGTTCTTCAGCTTTAGGGTTTTTTCTCCTCAGCCGCTCAGGATGAGATCAGAAACAATCTCTCTCTCTTCTTCCTCTCTGCACTCAGGCATTTCCTGTGCACAGACCATTTATTTGAAGGACAAGCAGCTTTGGGTCTTCTTCACTCTCAGTTCTCACGGTTACTTCTGATTCACTCTCGGTTCTCACAGTGACATCTGATTCGCTCTCGGTTCTCGCGGTGACTTTTGATTGGCTCTCGGTTCTCACGGTGACATCTGTTTGGCTCTCGGTTCTCACGGCGACGTCTGATTTGCTCTCGGTTCTCACGGTGACATCTGATTCGCTCTCGGTTCTCACAGTGACATCTGATTCGCTCTAGGTTCTCACAGTGACATCTGATTCACTCTCGGTTCTCACGGTGACATCTGATTCGCTCTCGGTTCTCACAGTGACATCTGATTCGCTCTCGGTTCTCATGGTGACGTCTGATTCACTCTCGGTTCTCACGATGACATCTGATTCGCTCTCGGTTCTCATGGTGACATCTGATTCGCTCTCGGTTCTCACGGTGACGTCTGATTTACTCTTGGTTCTCATGGTGATATCTGATTCGCTCTCGGTTCTCACGGTGACATCTGATTCGCTCTCGGTTCTCACGGTGACATCTGATTCGTTCTCGGTTCTCATGGTGATTTCTGATTGGCTCTCGGTTTTCATGGTGACTTCTGATTGGCTCTCGGTTCTCATGGTGACATCCGATTCTCAGTCAGTCTGTTGTTACTCTCGTCTTTTTCTGAGCGGCGTGTTCTTCAGAGAACATCATGGTTGATGAAGCGTGTAGATCTCAGTCTTGTTTTATTGACTCTTGTGCTGTTTCTCTGAATGAAACAAAAGCAGTTTCTTCTTGCTGAGCTTTGACTTTCTCTTCTTTTATTGATTGTTTAGTGTCCAGCTTTTCCTCTTTCTGTCTGAAGTGTGGACTGAAATCTCCTGACTAAGAGCTTTAGCACAGAAACACTTTCTTTTCTCTGTTTTGTGATCTCTTGACTCTTCTTCTGTCCTGCCTTACGTTGTCTCTGTAATTTTTAGTGGACTTAAATAGAATATAATATGAATTGTAAACTCAAACTACATGAGTTAAGTGAATGTAACTCGTTGGGTTTCACAGCGTTTTATTTGCAGTGAATGTCTTCAGTGATCTCAGGACGTCTCTGTCCATTAAGAGCTTGTGTCCTGCAGATGTAAGTGTTTTCAGTGTTTGACTTCAGGCTGAAGATCCACTTCCTGCGCTGGTGTTTTGTGGTCTTTGTGTTTGTCTGCTGGAGGCTTCTCTCAGAACGGCTCGGATCCGTTCACGTGCCGTGGAGTTACTCACGCTCTCTGACTTCTCTTTACTCAATCTCCAACATTATTTCCACCTTTTCTGTTCAGGAGAAAGAGCTACTGTTTATTTATACTGCCTCATGTTGTCATAATATAGATTCAGTTGTCACAGTAATTATTTAAAAGGTTGTTTAATGGCGTTATATATAAAACAACGAATTTAAGGTTTGATTTTAAGGTAACTGTAAATTACAATAAACAATTATGTAAATTATGTACTAAGCCTCACATCAGATAATTCTCAGCACATAGACACTGTTTCACCTAGATATCACACTACAGAGACACTAAACATCCTAAACTAAATGAAGAATACCAATTGATGTTCAATAAAATAAAAATTGTTTATATTGCAGAAAAGCAATTGATAAAACTTGGCTTACAGAATATCAGGTACCTTTCTACAAAAGTACTTATTACTAAATTATTTGATCAATGATCAGAATCTAGATTTGCTCTGTTTGACAGAAACCTGGATAAAACCAGATGAATTCATTACTTTAGATGAGTCTACCCCTCAAGATTTCTGCTATAAAAATGAGCCACGTCTAAAAGGTAAAGGGGGAGGTGTTGCTATAATTTATAACAATATTCTTAGTACTTCTCAGAGGTACTCCTTTGAAGTTATGGTGCTGCATATAACATTATATATGAGAGAAACACATGTATTCCTTATAGTCTGGTGGGAAAGTAAAAACATTAAAAACTGCTATGTCTGACTACTTTTAGTCTCTTTTTGAGGAAAACATAACTCCTGGTATTTATAGATACTATTATTAACCATTATTAATTAATTATTGTCATTAGAATATGTCCTTAAAACCTTCAAATGGGTTTAAGTCAATTACTGACCGATCTCTAATCTCCCTTTTCTGTCAAAGATACTAGAAAAGGTAGTATCCTCACAATTATATTTCTTTTTAGAGAAAAATGGTGTCTGTGAGGATTTCCAATCAGGTTTTAGACCGTACCATAGTACTGAGACTGCTCTCATTAGAGTTACTAATGACCTGCTTCTATCATCTGATCGTGGTTTTATCTCGTTATTAGTGCTATTAGATCTTAGCGCAGCATTCGATACTATCGATCACAACATTCTCTTGGATAGACTAGAAAACTATGTTGGCATTAGAGGAAGCGCCTTAGCATGGTTTACATCATATCTATCTGACCGCTATCAGTTTGTGGCATTAAATGAGGAGGTATCATATCGATCAAAAGTGAAATATGGAGTTCCTCAAGGCTCAGTGCTAGGACCGTTACTTTTCAACCTTTACATGTTACCTCTGGGAGATATTATCAGGAGTCATGGTGTTAGCTTTCACTGCTATGCTGATGATATTCTTCACGGCCTTGTGATACACACCAGATTAAGAAACTAACAGAAAGCATCATCAGAGAAGACCAGAACACCTAGATGAGTTTCAGAGACAGATCATGGGAATCAGACACACACACACACACACACACACACACACACACACACACACACACACACACACACACACACACACACACACACACACACACACACACACACACACACTGATCCTGGGTTCTTCCAAGGTTTTTTCTCCAATCTGAAGGACTTTTGGTTGCTGCTGTCTCGTCTGGTTTGTCTCGTCTGGTCTCGTGAGGACGCTTAATTTCTAGTGATTATCGTCAGTTTGATTACAAAGATCCTACTGAAACTGAGCTGATCTACACAACAACGTCTCTGCATTCAATAATGAAATGCCTTCAGCTGAAAATTGCGTGTTTAATCTTATCATTATACATTACTGACACTCTTCAGTGCTTTGACACAATATGTTTTGTTAAAAGCGCTATAGAAATAAAACATAAGAGATAATCACGAAATGGCAGAAATGTCAAAGAGAACCTACAGAAATATAAAACCACTGTTTTAGCCAGTTGTAGGTAAAGAGTTGATGTATAACAATAAAACACTATAGTTGTGACATCTTGCCTTATCATATTGTGTGTTTTTGATCCTCTGAGAGTGCATCATGTTTTCTGATCTAATTTTTATGCTAACAGCCTGCGATGTGGATTTGTGTGTCTGGGATTGTAGGACACAGCATATAAATCCTGTGTGCGTCTCATGAGGGATAATACCAGTGTGTGTGTGTGTGTGTGTGTGTGTGTGTGTGTGTGTGTGTGTGTGTGTGAGTGTGTGTGTGTGTGACTGAGAGTGTGTTTTTTTGTCATGGTCCAGGATCAGACACTCTGAACTCAATCACCAGCTCTGTCTGTGTGTGTGAGTGTGTGTGTGTGTGTGTGTGTGTGTGTGTGTGTGTGTGTGTGTGTGTGTGTGTGTGTGTGTGTGTGTGTGTGTGTGTGTGTGTGTGTGTGTGTGTGTGTGTGTGTGTGTGTGTGTGTGTGTGTGTGTGTGTGTGTGTGTGTGTGTGTGTGTGTGTGTGTGTGTGTGTGTGTGTGTGTGTGTGTGTGTGTGTGTGTGTGTGTGTGTGTGTGTGTGTGTGTGTGTGTGTGTGTGTGTGTGTGTGTGTGTGTGTGTGTGTGTGTGTGTGTGTGTGTGTGTGTGTGTGTGTGTGTGTGTGTGTGTGTGTGTGTGTGTGTGTGTGTGTGTGTGTGTGTGTGTGTGTGTGTGTGTGTGTGTGTGTGTGTGTGTGTGTGTGTGTGTGTGTGTGTGTGTGTGTGTGTGTGTGTGTGTGTGTGTGTGTGTGTGTGTGTGTGTGTGTGTGTGTGTGTGTGTGTGTGTGTGTGTGTGTGTGTGTGTGTGTGTGTGTGTGTGTGTGTGTGTGTGTGTGTGTGTGTGTGTGTGTGTGTGTGTGTGTGTGTGTGTGTGTGTGTGTGTGTGTGTGTGTGTGTGTGTGTGTGTGTGTGTGTGTGTGTGTGTGTGTGTGAGTGTGTGTGTGTGTGTGTGTGTGTGTCCTGATCTCAGTGATGCAGGATTCATTCAGCAGATTCATTCAGAGAATTAAACCTGTCTTTGATTTCACCATCTGCTGCCCAGGGAAAAGATCCTGAAAAACACTTTTTTACTTTTATTCTTATATTTCATGTTAGTATTTCATTTTATTTACTTTTGTCTTTTATTATTTATCATGTATTGTTTTGCCCCATGTTATTGTCTTTTTATTATTATTTATTATTATATTATTTTCTTAATATTGAACTTCCTCCTAATTGTATTTTTTTATTATAATTTTTAATTTTAAATTTAATTTGCATATTCGTCTCTGTTCATACATTAGCTTCACAGCTTCTCATGCGTCCTGAATATGTTTGTTCTCTTCACATTTTCTTGA
>NC_056711.1:22241975-22264475 GCF_018831695.1 Puntigrus tetrazona | reverse complement strand
CCCTGGATCCACATGAATTATTCCTCTAAACCTGCATACATCTCGTACTGAACCACATAACAGTGTCAGGCAGCTGTTTTCTCTGTGAATGTGTTTTAAAGTGCCATTTATTTCCTCATTACTCCGGTCTTCAGAGTCACATGATCTTCAGAAATCATAATAATATACAGATTTGCTGCTTGAGAAACATCTCTGATTATTATCAATGTTGAAAACAGTTGTGCTGCACAATATTTTTGTGGAAACTGAAGCATTTTGTTCAGGATTCACAGATAAAATAGTAATCTTTTGCTATATTATAAATGTCTTGGCTGTCCCTCTCGATCAACTGAATGCATTCTTAATGAATAAAAGTTTCAATTTCCTCTCTTTTTTCTTTGAATGTGTTCTTTTCGTGTGAAAATGCTATGTTTTAATGATGCAATGGTGAATGCGTTTTAAAATGATTTGAATATGTTGAGTGCATCTATCACTGTGTGTCTTCAGGAGGCTGAAGCAGAGCATCATGGGATGGTGACGGCAGACGCGTCGGAGCCCAGCAGCTCCGGTGGGAAGCTCTGTAAGACGGAGTCCCAGAACCTCAGCAGTCCCAGGTACGCACTGACACTGATGCTGGAGCTCTGCTGGTGTTTGTGAAGGTGACGTGAGCTGCTGTGTTCATGACCTGCAGTAAAGCGGAGAGCAGGGTCCAGCGGCGCGCTCGCAGCACCTCCATGAAGGAGCGGCAGAACTCCCGAGTCCAGAGCGAGCGCACCATCAGCGTGGACAGTGAGTGTTCTCCAGAGAACCGCTTCAGCGCTCAGGTGAGCTCCGTCTGACCAGAACGACTTCACACACACCGACTGCTCTGACTCCGTGATGTGTGTGTGTGTACAGAGAGGGGGTTTAGATGTGTGTGTGTGTGTGTTTGTCTTACTCAGGTGCCCCGGAAATCAGTGTATGATCAGCTGAATCAGATCCTGATATCAGACGAAAGACTCCCTGAGAACATCATCCTCATCAACACAGTGGACTGGCAGGGCCAGGTGTGTGTGTGTGTGTGTGTGTGTGTGTGTGTGAGTGAGTTAGCGTTAGTGTGTGTGTGTGAGTCAGTGTGTGTGTGTTTGTGTGTGTGTGTGTGTCTGTGTGCTTGAGTGAGTTAGCGTTAGTGTGTGTGTGTGTGAGTCAGTGTGTGTGTTTGTGTGAGTGAGTGTGTGTGTGTGTGATGTTTTCAACATCACTACAGTTTGTTATATGCTTGCAGACATATTTCTAGTGTCTTTGTGCAGGATGGTGTTTAAGATTGTTATGTTGTTGTTGATGTTCAGTATGTGGAGGAGGTTCTTCAGAAACATGCTCAGCCCATTGTGTCTACCTGCTCCGCCGCTGACGTCCAGGCCGCATTCAACACCATCGTCACACGCATTCAGAGATTGTGAGTGACCACACACACACACACACACATCTATAAATACTGTGTTTATGTAAGCGTCTCAGATGGACGCAGCACTTCATCATGATTTGTCTCTTAAGCATCTGCAGCTGTCAGTGTGATCTGATCCTCATAACACTCGCTGAACCATCAGCCAATCAGAATCTACCCTGTGCTAAAGAGCTTGAGCGTTTAAAGTGGCACATGACAATGCTTTATGATGCTTATAATAAACAGAATCTTATCCACTAGTATACACATCAATACATTATTATAGTTAGCTATCTTGTGACTAGCTGTACTCTCCTAGCTGTAATTATAATGCTCACAATCCGCCCATAGTTGTAACTGTAACCCTCTGACTCCTCCCACAGCTGTAAAGTTAACATTCTGACTCCTCCCCCAGCTGTAATTGTAATGCTCTTACAATGCAATGCTCATACTCCACCAACAGGTGTAACTTTTGACTCCTCCCACAACTGTAGCTGTAACTCTGACTCCTCCCACAGCTGTAGGCTGTAACGCTTTGACTCTGCCCCCAGTTTTAACTGTAACGCTATGACTTGTCCTACAACTGTAATTGTAACAACCACAGCTCTAACTCTGACTCCTCCCACAGCTGTATCGGTAATTCTCAGACTCCTCCCACTCTGATTCCTCCCACATATGCACTTGTATCGCTCTGACTCATTCCTCAACTGTAACGCCCACAGCTCTAACTCTGACTCCTCCCACAGCTGTAACGGTAGTGTTCTGACTCCTCCCACAGCTGTAACTCTGACTCCCCCCACAGCTGTAACTGTAACTCTGACTCTGCCCACAGTTTTAACTGTAACGCTATGACTTGTCCTACAACTGTAACTGTAACGCCCACAGCTCTTACTCTGACTCCTCCCACAGCTGTAACGGTAGTGTTCTGACTCCTCCCACAGCTGTATCGGTAATTCTCAGACTCCTCCCACTATGACTCCTCCCACATATACACTTGTATCTGACTCCTTCCTCAACTGCAACTGTAACGCCTACAGCTGTAACACTGACTCCTCCCATAGCTGTAACGGTAGTGTTCTGACTCCTCCCACAACGGTAACTCTGACTCCTCCCACAGCTGTAACTGTAACGCTCAGACTCCGCCCACGGTGAAGGTGGCAGTGGCCGGTGATCAGAGCTATCTCAGTACAGTGTTGCGCCTCTTCGTAGAGCAGCTGGCCAATAAGACGCCTGATTGGCTGAGCTACATCCGCTTCCTCATCGTCCCCATCGGTGAGTCCCTGAGCCCGTGATGCCGCTCTATCGTGTCTGGAGTGTGTTCACACGCTCTGTCTGTGACTGTCTCGCAGGTTCCCATCCTCTGGCCAAGTATGTGTCGACGTTCGACAGTAGGTTCTGCAGTATGTTCATGGATCCGTCCTGGAGGGAGCTGTTCTGCCGCTCAGATTCTCCCAGCGCAGGTACTGACTGACAGTGTTGGGAGTAACGCTTTACAAAAGTAACGCAGTTACAGTAATATAGTACTTTTTGCTGTAAAGCAGTAATATAACACAAAGTTTGGTAATATTATACATAATATTACAATCTCAGTAACGCGTGTTAAAACAACACATTTTAAGCCATAATAGTGTTCTCAATTTACATTTATAGCCCTAACTGGGACATAGATATACCTGAGCCGCTGAAGAATACGTTACAGCGTTCATTCAAAGATGTGCATGGAGCTTGAAGACCTAAAATGCATGTTTAGAATCAGTCGAGTGATAAAGCTGCTCATCAGCTGTCTGTCTGGTGCGTGTGAGAGTTGCATGCGATACTTTAAAGACTGCGTGTTTTCTTTGAGAATAATCAAAAACACAAAAATGGGTTGCTTACAAGATTTAACCTAAAAATGAATATAAAGGTGTGAATACTGACATTGTCAGTAGCCAGTGAAAATAAATCCCTAGGAGAGCTGAGGTCCGTCTCAGATCAACACACAGCAGCGGTTCAATAATGTTTTTAAACGAACAGCGAATCGATGATTCAGTGAGCCATTCTGCTTCAAGGAATCAATCGAATCAATCTGAATAAGTCTCCTTATTAAGACAGGGATCTGCTGTTCATTTTTTATTTACACAATTATTATTTTTATATATATATATATATATATATATATATATATATATATATATATATATATATATATATATTCATATTTCACAATACATTTGTATTTTTGTATGTTAAATTAAAATATTCGTTTCTAAAGCTACTTTTTTGTAAAGTCAAATCAGTCTCATTTCACACAATAATAACTAATATATTTAATAATAACTTCATCTTAAACTGATGTGCATGTTAATGATGTTATTTTGAGCCTATTTAAAGCATAAAGATAGCGCCCACTAGTTAATATATAATGCATTACAATTTGGAAGTGACTTACCCAGCTCTGTGTGTGTGTCGTTCTATCCTAACAAACCCTACATCCATAAAACCATACAAGCTTATTTATTCAGCTTTTAGGTGATATATGCATCTCAGTTTCCATAATATGACTGGTTCTGTGCTCCAGGATCTCAAATAGAGCTGATGTTATCTCTGTCCTCAGACACTGTTGATGTAGCTGGACGGATCATCCAGTATCTGGCTGGAGCCAATGTGTCTCATCAGTTTCCCATCTCTGAAGCCATGCTCACCTACAGACAGAAGAGGTACACACGTGTGTGTGTGTGTGTGTGTGTGTGTGTTCTTCAGAGACTAGCATCAGATTCAGCTTTACTTGAGCCTCCATCATTAGTTTTCTAGAAGAATCTGATCATCAGGATGTTTTGAGGAGCTTTACTTTTACTGTTCCTCAGAGGAACGAAGATCTTCACGAACCTCCGAAACATCTCACATCTTCTGAGGAGACTTTATTTCTTCAGCTCTCAGTCATTATATGTTTGATCATTTCAGTGATTTCTGAGAAATATTAGATATAGAGCAACCTCTGATATTTAGATCATTTTATATGCTCTACAGGTGTAAAGATCTCTTTGAGTTACTGTACTAGCAGCAGAATTTCATCACATTAATATCAGCATCTGCAGCTAATTCATATTTTTTTGCCCATATTCATTCTATAAATAAAACCGAGCTGTTTTTTCTTTATATATCTCATATATAAAGGAATCTCATATCTCATATGAACCATAACAGCCTGATGATCAAATATAGTACAAAACAAAATATTAAAAATATTGAATATTAAATATTAAAACGGTTCTATTTCAATAAAATAGTTTTTCTGACTATTTCTTCTTATGTCAGACACGGGTTGAAAGTGTTTGTGAAATATGTGCAAATAAAAATGAGATTAAAATTAAATTTATGAATAAGTCCACACTAAGCAGAACTCTTTCTAATAAAAACAGAGAAGCTAGTGTTAGGTTTCTGTTCCTCATACGACTCTTTTAAAACAAAAGAAATTCGATAGATAAAAACCAAACATGCATTTGATTCTCAGTTTAGATATTGTGCTCGTTGTAATATATATATATATTCTACTTTATTCTATTTAATATGCGCTGACATCCGCATGCCCTCTGACAGATTCATTATTATTATTATTATTATTATTAATAATAACACTTCTGCACTCGTGTTCTTCTCATCTTTTGTTTGCATTCCAAGGAGGAGAAGTCTGTATTTTGATTTTTACATCAGGTATCTGACCTCTGACCTCTACTGTTCTATCTCGACATGTGATTGGCTGTCCATCTCCAGTCACATGACCTTCCCTGCCATCGCTCTCATGAGTCTCTCAGACGTCACACACACACACACACACACACACTGATGCCTGAAGATCTGTGGATCTTTGTGAATCCTGTGTGCCGCTCTCATTGTCTGATCCAACACACACACACACACACACACACACACAATCCTGAGCCTGTCAGAGGAGGGTTTGTGTATTTCCCATGATGCACTGCTGTAGATCATCTCATTCGTGACAGCGGCTGGATCTCCAGAGTCGCTCAGTGTCTGTTAGGGAGGGATGCATGACGTTATCGGACCGATATTGGAATCGAAAAATGGTATGATATGAAAAACGATGCCGATAAGAGAATTAACTCAGTGTGTGCTCAGATAGATATATATATATATGTATGTATTTTCAAAGCTTTCAGTGTTACTGTCTTTATAAAAGATCTTCATTATTTTTTTAATTTTAACAAATTAAAAATAATTGTATTTTAAATGTAAGTTGTTTCCAAACAAAAAGAAATATATCGGTATCAGCATCAGTTATCAGCCAAAATGAGTTGATTGGATATCGGCAAAAATCCAATATCGTGCATCCCTTGTGTGTGTGTGTGTGTGTGTGTGTGTGTGTGTGTGTGTGTCTCTTCATGAAACTCTGTGCTGCTCTAACCTCTCTCTCTCTCTCTCTCTCTCTCTCTCTCTTTCTATCTATTTCTCTGCAGTCCGGATGAAGATTCTTGCCAAAAGTTTGTGCCATTCATCGGGGTGAGATTTAATGCACACATGTGTATACATTTCTTAAATATATTCATGTGTTTGTATTTTATATATATATATATATATATATATATATATATATATATATATATATATATATAGTATACACACATATAATGCAAGCAAAGACTTTTATTTTGGATGCAATTAATGGTTTGACAGCACTATTCTATAAGAAGGAAATCAGGACCCATTTCTGAGTCTCTCTGTGTCTGTTTGATGCTGTAAGGCTCTACAGCGCCACCCGCCGGTCAAAACACTGGAGATGCTTTCTTCTGTACAAGAATATAACTACATATACAACACTGACCCTATTGACTTTGATTAAATCAATATAATAAAAACCAAACTCTTCTTTTGTGACAGTACATGACGACTCCGTGATCTTTGGACAATCTATCACTGTATTAATGGATGTATATTATACTGGATGATGCAGAAATGTTAAAATGTTAGCTCTGCTGTGTATCAGACATCGCTTTCTAAATCATTGATGATTATTGATTATTGATGCTGATTGGTGCTCTTCCTCCGTCAGGTGGTGAAGGTGGGCATCGTTGAACACAGTCTGTCCACTTCAGGTGAGATCTTCAGGTCAGCTCTGTGTTACAGGTTCAGCTGACGGTACCAGAGGCTGACTGTGTGTGTGTGTGTGTGTGTGTGTGTGTGTTCTCAGTGGATTCTGATGATGCCATGGGTGGGAATATGGGCGTGGTTTCAACACCCATGCCACAGCTGGCCACGCCCTATGGGAAGGAGATGTACGTGACTCCGCCCCCTTCACCCTCGGCGTGTGCGGTTTTCACAGGAGTGGGGTATGACATCATCACAACGTTTGTTAATTGTGTTTACAGCGATTTTAAATGTTTTATCAGTATTTCACATGATTTTTAAATGTGGAAAATGAAATGCTACGTGATTGTCGTGTGTGACATTTTCTGTAAAATACAGTGAAAAAGTTTATATTTTTTCAATTTTGTGACTGAGAACACTGCAGTGAGTTTTATTTTATCTATCTCTGTCCTTCTCTGTGTGTCTCTCTCTCTCTCTCTCTGTGTGTGTGTGTGTCTCTCTCTCTCTCTCTCTCTCTCTCTCTGTGTGTGTGTATCTCTCTCTCTCTCTGTGTGTGTGTGTATCTCTCTCTCTCTCTCTCTCTCTCTCTCTCTGTGTGTGTGTATCTCTCTCTCTCTCTGTGTGTGTGTGTATCTCTCTCTCTCTGTCTCTCTCTCTGTCTCTCTCTGTCTCTCTCTCTCTCTCTCTCTCTCTCTCTCTCTCTCTCTCTCTCTCTCTCTCTCTCTCTCTCTCTCTCTCTCTCTCTGTCTCTCTCTCTCTCTCTCTCTCTCTCTCTCTCTCTCTCTCTCTCTCTCTCTCTCTCTCTCTCTCTCTCTCTCTCTCTCTCTCTCTCTCTCTCTCTCTCTCTCTCTCTCTCTGTCTCTCTCTCTCTCTCTCTCTCTCTCTCTCTCTCTCTCTCTCTCTCTCTCTCTCTCTCTCTCTCTCTCTCTCTCTCTCTCTCTCTCTCTCTCTCTCTGTCTCTCTCTCTCTCTCTCTCTCTCTCTCTCTCTCTCTCTCTCTCTCTCTCTCTCTCTCTCTCTCTCTCTCTCTCTCTCTCTCTCTCTCTCTCTCTCTCTCTCTCTCTCTCTCTCTCTCTCTCTCTGTCTCTCTCTCTCTCTCTCTCTCTCTGTCTCTCTCTCTCTCTCTCTCTCTCTCTCTCTCTCTTTCTCTCTCTGTGTGTGTGTGTGTGTGTAGGTCTCCGTGCACCGGCGGGGAGCTGATGGGGCTGCAGGTGGACTACTGGACGTGTGTGAGCGGAGAGAAGAAGCGTGAGGGTGAGAAGCGTGAGTCCGGTCTGAAGAACACACTGAAGAGTAACTTCCGCTCGCTGCAGGTCAGTCGTCTGCCGGCCGCCGGAGAACCCAGCGCTCCTCACAGCATGGCCATGACCGTCGTCACCAAAGAGAAGAACAAGAAAGGTGCGCTCCTCTCCTCAGCAGCGCGGGGAGGGTTTCTCTCAGGTCCTGGAGATGGTGTTTCTTCAGTGTGTTCTTGTGTGTCTTGCAGTGATTTTTCTAAGTAAGAAGCTGAAGGAGAAGGAAGTGGACGCTAAGAGTCAGGTGATCGACGGAATCAGCCGCCTCATCTGTACAGCTAAACACCAACACACCATGCTGAGAGGTGATCGCACACACACACACACACACACACACACACACACACACACACACACTCACACACACACACACACACACTCACTGTGTATATTATGTATATCTACACACAGATCCAGTATATATTGTATGTCAGATGACTCACGAGCTCCAGATTCTGAATTTGATCTCATGTTTATCTGAATTCAGAAGTGAATCATCGGTGTGTTTGTGTTTCAGTGTCCATCGACGGCGTGGAGTGGAACGACGTCAAGTTCTTCCAGCTGGCCGCTCAGTGGCCGACTCACGTCAAGCACTTCCCGGTCGGTGTGTTCGGATACAACAAACCCGTGTGACATCACCTGCTTCCCTGGTCCTCACACGCTAGTCCTGTGCTCAGTATCCTGAAAACGATTCTCTAGTACCTCCTGAGATCATCTGGGTGTGCTGTTAGTCGACTAGTGCTTCAGATAAACCCCTACTAGTCAACCAGAGAGATGTTTAGTGAAGGGTAGTCCTGCCTGTAGTGCACTTGATAGTGTGTGAGAGACGAGTGTTGAAAGCACATCCGGTGTCTCAGAAGAGCTCTGAGGAATCATTTTTAGTATATATGCACAAAAACAGAGCACTTTGGGTCTATAATGGAGGTGTATTTATTTTTTCTCCCCTGAGGAGTTTCCCATGGAAACCTGAGCGCCTCTGCTTGGTTTATATCGGCGCGTGTTTTCGTTTTTTACGCTATATAAAGAGAACAGCTCATATTTTCTAAGAACACGGCTGCCGACGGTCAGATATATTTTTAGGTAGCGATGAACCGAACGGCAAACGCAGAGCACTTTCTGTTGTTTTTGCTACTTTATAATTTCTGTGAAATCCTGTGTAGATTACGGTCAGGTGCATGATGGGAAAGAGGCGTTTTTGCTGTGAATTTAATGGATTTTTATTTAACCTAAATGTAGAGTTTGTGGTGTTTTGTGAATCTGATGTAAACTGAACCTGCCTTTCAAAGCACACACCGCAGGAGAAGAGACTTCCTGTCACATGACACGCTCACGCATCATCACGTCAAGAACTCAACTTTATCTGGAAAAGCCATATTCAGTCCCTCTCAGGCTTTCTGCAGGTCAGGGTTTAGACTAAAGGTCTTTGGACGCCGTGTTTTTTCTATCAAAGTGCTTGAAAAACGAAATCGAAGCTGATCCGAAGCAAACCAGATCCAAACAACAGGAAGTCCAATTTATTTATGAGCAAAAATCTGAATCTCAGACTCCGTGCAAGGACCTCAAGTCAAGAAAATGTGAAGACTATTTATTTTTTTTTTATATAAACTGTCAGAAAACAAGACGCTGCATCTTCAGTAAATGAGGGCCATGACTTCCTGCCTGAAGAACGAAGACCCGTAGAAACCCTGAAGGTGAGGAGCATCGGTGCTCGTGCTCGAACCCGAACCCTTCAGAAAGAGTTTTTCTTCCGTCGTGGAGCTGAAGGGACGAGTGTGTGTTGTGTTTAAAGGTGCTTTCGTGTTTTTATTCGTGATCGTTTTAATGGCGTCGCATATTTAGAGCTGAATGTATTGAGATGGAGTCCGTTCTCAGTGTTTCTACCCACAAGATGACCACGTTATAAACACTTCATCCCAGGTTTAGTTTTAAAGCACTTTTAGTCCTGAACGAAGCACTTTGATTTAAAGACCCTCATGTTCTTCTTAAGAAGATAGTTTGTGTAATGTTCCAGTGTTCTTCAGAATATCTCCCCTTTATGTTCACAGATGAAACACAGTCAGATGAGATCTATATAAACACAATCTTTCTATTAACGTCTGGTTTGTTCTGATCGGACGCCGTCTGTCTGAGACACAGCTAAAAACTACAGATCTGGAATCATTTTCCAAATCAAGTTATAATTATTTTTGATGGTAGGAAAAGTACTAAAAATGAGTATTTAATATCCTGATGATTTTTGTCATGACAGAGACTGTTTCTGTTTGTGTGAAGCTCATCTGTTAGTGTTTCATCCCTGCTTGGGTTTCGTGTGTTATTTCTTAAAGGTGTATTGAAGAAGTCACATCCAGTGCTGGGAAATTTACTTTTAACTGTAACGCATTACAATACTGCATTACTTCCTAAAAAAAGGAACTCATTATAGGTTATGTTAGTTATCTTTTACGGAAACTAATGTGTTACGTTACTTTTTAAATCTGTCTTGATTGTTTGTTTTTAATAAAACAAGTTCTTCTTTAAAATGTAAAGCTCCTTCACAGAAAGAGTGCTTGAATCCGTCTCAGTCTGTAGAGTAGAGACAGACTCTTCACAAATAACTAAAATGTGTTATTTATGCTTATTATTGTAGAATCAGGTCAGCATTGGAATCATTTAAATACATAACTGATACCAGTCTTATCTAACGTTTAGTTATTGCATGTCTGTATAAAGTTAGCATTTGACCGCTTTTATCGACTGTGAATGTGTTTTGGAGTAAAAGTTGATATTTAGATCCCGTTCACGCACAGCGCCTGATTTCTCTCAACATGGCAACCCCGGAGCTGTCAGTCAATACATATTATACATATCTGAAAAATACTCCCTTCTGAATGAAAAGCAATGCGTTACTAGTCACTTGAAAGTAATCCCCAGCACTGGACACGTCTCAGAACTCTTATGATCCTCTTCAGTCACAAACGGGACGCCGAACGCAGCATCTTTGCACAGAACCTCATTTTTTAAACCGTGTGACACTTTTTAATGTTGTACCTCTGCATGTTTTACATCTGGAGAACGTAACGGCATTTTATAGAGCTGCTTCTTTCAGGCTTTCACGTACAGCTGTGTTTAATAAAGGTTTTTATGCACCGGTGAAGGAGTCTGTGATGTGTGAGAGATGATGATGATGATGATGATGATGATGAAGTCTCCTCCTTCACGACCTGGCGGACGCAGACGGGAGGTTGACGAAGCTCTTCATGGGCGGCAGCGGTCTGATCTTGCGTCCGGCCCAGCCTCCCTTCCTCTGCCACAGGCCACTGGACGGTCGGATGCCCAGCCAGCGGTTCCTGCCCGCCTTCCCGATCACACGCTTGTTGTGATCCACGTTAGACACCCGGCCGACCGTCACCATACACCTCTCCAGGACCTGAGGAGAGACCGAGAACAGGACTTCTACCAGAGGAACCTCTGCTTTAATCTTGCCACGCAATCAAAAACACCATCAGCATACGTCTGAATAGAAAACCTGGCAACCCTGTATGTGACGTTTGAACTTCTCTCGGGTCAGATTCAAAACACAGGTTCATTTCCAGATGCAAGAAAGGAAAATGAAACTCAATTGCTATTTAATAAATATTCACCTGTGCTGAATGTGAACTAAAACACTCTTATACTATGTTTGTTTTTAAAAATCTATTTAGTGACCACTTAAAACCATCTTTCATACAACGGTGTGATGACTAAATACATTTTTAAAAATCTTAAAAGTGCATTTTAGTTCATATTCATGGCACACTTCTCAAGTTTATCTTAATGAGGGCTAAAGAGTGATTTTTAGTATATTAAGTACAAAATGAGTGAAAATAGAGCACTTTAAGTTCATTACAGAAGTGCACTTGATTCCATCGGGATTCTTCTGCTGTCTAATAAAACCAGGCCTTGTGCTGAAATCTTAAATACTACAGTAATAACAAATCAATCTTTTCTGACCGATCTGAAGAACTGACCTCAGCTGAAAAAAAAATAATTTGTGTATAATTTTGCCCATATTCACTCAAAGACAGAGTCTCAGAAGAACGAGGAATCAGCTAGGAATAATTAGGATGTTCAATCAATCAATCATTTCTTTAGCACTTTTAAAAACACAGAACAGAATAAAGTAGAAGAATACACTGACAGGGATGTATAATGAAGAGAGTAAACAGTTTGTTATTAAATAGAGAGAGAGAGTGAAAGAAGAACCTGACCTGGATCTGGTGTTTGGACGGGAGCTGGACGATGGCGGTGCCGTTGACTTTCCTCAGCAGTACTCCACACGTTCCTGAAACACACAGCGGTCTCAGACTCTCTGCGGTAACAGAACACACTCGTAACACACTCGTAACACACTCGTCTACCTGCTGCTCGGATGTACTGCGCTCCCTTCCCAGGGAACAGCTCCAGGTTATTGACCAGCGTGCCGACCGGAAGAGCGCCCAGCGGGTGCGAGTCTCCCTCTCTGGCCAGGACCGCCATGCGCCCGATCACGCCAGACGTCTGGATCAGGTCTCCCGCCTCCATGTTCTCCGTGGCGATGATCCAGCGCTTCCGGCTTCCTCCGGCCACCAGAGCGATGTCGGCCGATCTGAGAGAGGAGAAGAGGTCAGCGAGGAGCGGAGCGAGACGCCGCCGGACCGCAGGACCCTCACTGACCTGCAGGGGTCGTATCTGACCTCCACGACCTTCTCCTGGAAGGGATGCTCCTCTTTCCCCGACTCGTAGCGCAGCCGCTGGAAGTCGATCATGCGGTAGCGCTGCTTGTGTCCGCCGCCGATCCGCTGAGTGATGATTCTACCTGAAGAGGAACACACATCGGCTTAGTGACCACTCCCACAGTCCTGCGGTGAATGGGTGCCGTCAGAACGAGAGTCTGATAAACACATCACAATAATCCACGGCGCTCCGGTCCATCAGTGAACGTCTAGAGAAGACAAAGATCAGACTAATCCAGACTCTCATTCTGACGGCACCCATTCACATCCACTGCATGAGGGTGAACGCTTATTTTTTCTGACCGGTGTGGTCCCGTCCTCCGGTCTTCTTCATGCCGATCGGCCGCACGGTGTATTTCTCCCTCTGTTTCCACAGGGTCCGGTTCTGCAGGTCACACGCGCTCGTCATGAAGCCGCGACTTCTGGTCAGAGCAGCGGAAACAGCGGATGCGACCGGAACACCTGCGACCTGCCGACAGGGATTAAACGATCAGGTGAAGTCGAGTCAGGTGAGGGCTGATGAAGAGGATGATGAAGATCTCACCTGGGAGGAACCCAGAGACAGAGCCCGCAGTGCGCATGACAGCAGACCGACGCTCATCATCAAACACACTCTAAAGTAGAGAAAGTAACACTTAAAGGAATCACAGAAATTAATACTTTTAATAAACGAGCTGTCGCTGCAGCACTCGGATCATTAAACCTGATTAAACCGGCTTCATACCTGATCGATCACTCATCAATAACTGATATAAACACACGTGCGATCACTCACCGCGATGTTTGTCTTCGTTCTCTCAAAACATCGATCTAAACCTTCTCTGTCTGTCCTTCAGCGCACACGCTGTGAGTCGCGTGCGGATGACGTCACACTCGCGCCGCCCCTTGCCGGTCAGGTCCGCCAATCACAGAACGCCTGGCTAACGGTTGCTTTGCCAGACCAGAATTACAGGGGGAAAAAAGTCCAATATTTAAGATGTTTTTTAATTTTATAATGTTTTATAAACATTCTGAAAATGTCAAAATGCAAAACAATTATATGAATGCCAAATTAAAACATTTCAGGAAAAAAAGCGTTTCATGAATGATGTATAAGTCATGTTTGTGTGTGTGAAAAGTCCAAATGAGATAAAAAAATATAGAAATAAAAATAATAATAATAATAATAAGTAGAATCATAAGTATTTATTTTTATAAAAATAAGCTTCAATACACAACAAGAATACTAAAATAATTATTTATATTAGTAGTTTATATTATTATTATATATATCAAAGCAACAATATTAATATGCTTAAAAATAATAACAATATAATCTATAGTAATAAATAATAACGACAAAGTAGTGAATATATTTGCAGAGGTTTTTACTTTTTCCTTAATTCAAAGAACAATATATGTATATTAATATAGAAAACAACATGAATATAAGAAAATGAAAAGACAGAAGGACAAACTACAACAAACAGAAACAGTTGCCAGGAGTACATATAAAATGTTTTACAGCTTTCTTATTCACAGACTCTCTCAAACTATACATGTAAATATATATAAATATATATATATGTATACATATATGTTGTTTTTGTCAGGAATGAAAGCCACGCCCCTCCGCCAACCACCGCCTGTGGAGTGACGTCATTTCTACCGACGCGTCGGCGCGTGTGCGCATGCGCAGTGTCACATCCACCGTGGACATCTTGGAATTAAAGGGGCGCCGAGCGATTCCTGACAAAAGCAACACTTTCAGGTGTGAGATCTGTGTTTCTCCGGCGCGCGCGCGTTCGTGTGTGTCATATGAGTGTGTGGGTGTTCTGTTCAACATGTGTGTTTTACTGATAAAGCGCGTTTGACTGTCTGTGAGTGATGAAGCGCTCTCTCTCTCTCTCTCTCTCTCTCTGTGTGTGTGTGTGTGTGTGTGTGTGTGTGTGTGTGTGTGTGTGTGTGTGTGTGTGTGTGTGTGTGTCTGCCGCATTCATGAGCCTCACACACTCGAAATATAGTGTACTTCACATCTAGACCGTATTCGTGATCCTTATACACTCAAAACACAGTGTGCTGTCTATCTAGGGACCAAATACGCTGCAGCTGTTCTGTTCACTACATAGGGGTAGACACTCAGGCTCTGTGTACTATTGGGGCATGTATAGCTGTAACTATATATATATATATATATATATATATATATATATATATATATATATATATATATATGCCATTTGAAACTGAAGGTAATCTTGTTCATGGACAGAAGTAAATCAGGACTTATATAAGACTGCATTAAGTTCATTAATGATGGTTAGTGTTGTAGGTGTGATGTTAGATGTAGTTAGCTCTGTTGAACAGGTCTGTTACTGTAATCATGTCTGGATGTGGTTTATCTGCTGTGTGTCTGATACTCGTCTGACCCGTCGCTCCAGTTCTGTGTGTGTGTGTGTGTGTGTGTGTGTGTGTGTTTTCCTCACTGTCTCTGCTACTGTAATCTTTCTCTGTTATGAGTCACTGTCACTGTGTGTGTGTGTGTGTGTGTGTTTCAGCTGTAAGGTGATGTAAGTGCTGAAGGAGTGTGTGTGTGTGTGATTCTGAGGGGAGTGAATGAAAGAAACACTTGACGATTGGACCGTAGTTCAGCGGCAGACAGAGTGTGTTCACAGACCACACCAGAAGAAACTCCTCCGGCGTCCCAGTTTGAAAGTCATTATCTTGAGTGTGATTCAGAGCAGAGCCGAATATAACATCCTCTCCTTCCGGAGCGTTTAGAGGCTCAGACCAGACGGGATGAAGAGTCAGTGTGTGCAGTAAAGTGACAGCGGCCCGGCCTACCTGCAGTGTGTGTGTGTGTGTGTGTGTGTGTGTGTGTGTGTGCGTGCGTGTGTGTGCGTGTGTGCTGCTGATGCAGGGGGGGTCAGGAGGTGACCTGAGGGGAGGGTGGGGTTAGAAGTCACCATAGTGATGCTGTGTGTGAGTGTGAGTGAGTGTGTGTGTGTGTGTGTGTGTGTGTGTGTGTGTGTGTGTGAGAGATGCAGGGGTCAGCATGTCTGATCTGGTGTGTGTGTGTGCTCATGTGTTTCTCTGTGTAATATATAAGATATATTGATATTCATATAGTGCAGAGCTGTCAGTCAAATGTTGGGGGCGGGGCCTAAGCGACACATCAGAAACACACCGCAGGTCAGCTGAGGCTGTACTGGTTTAATGTAGATTAAAAAATGGTGAGTGTGTGTTTTTAGCACTGCATTCTTTAACACACGTTTATCAAAACTCCCTTTAATCAAAACTCAAATTAGTGAGTGTTTTCCTAAAAGAACATCAAACAGGAGAAGTGTGTTTCTGTCACAGTCTGGAGTCTGCTCTGAGCGTCTCCTGTGTTTCTCTGTGTTTCTGTCAGAACGTCTGAGTACAAGGACAGAACCCAGCACTGATGTATGGCCTGCGTGTCTCACTCAGGTCCTGTGGGAGTGTGTGCAGTGATGAGCGCTGAGGGTCGTGTGGTCATGTGACGTCAGCTGTCAGAGTGTGTGTGTGTGTGTGTGTGTGTGTGTGTGTGTAGAGGAGTGTCTTCATCCTCCCCCACTTGTCTCTGTCTGTCTGTGAGGGTGGGGCTGAATCATGCGCACACACACACACACACACACACACACACACACTGTGTTCAGACGGGTGTGGGCCATCGCTGGGCTTGGTTCAGTCTTGTATTCTGTTGCCGGGTGACAGTTTCCTGTGTATGACTCTGATCTGAAGGAGTTTCGTCATCATTGGTGTGTGTGTGTGTGTGTGTGTGTGTGTGAGTGTATTAGTATACTAGAGTATTTGTGAGTGTGTGCATGTGTCTCTGTGAGTGTGTGTGTGTGTGTGTGTGTGTGTGTGTGTGTGTGTGTGTGTCTGTGTGTGTGTGTCTCTGTGTGTGTGTGTGCGTGTCTGACTCTGTGTGTGTGTGTGTGTGTGTGTGTGTGTGTGTGTGTGTGGTGTGTGTGTGTGTCTCTGTGTGTGTGTGTGTGTGTCTGACTGTGTGTGTGTGTGTGTGTGTGGCTGTATCTGATGAGAATGAGCAGAGAACATCTCTTCCTGTCGTTACTCATGATGATGATGATGATGATGAAGGTTATATGAAGGTATCTGAAGCTCAGACGGAGCGAGACGTTCTCAGTGACCTCCTCCATTAGAACAGATGCTTTAAGACACTTTGAGGTGCTTCAAATCAAGTCAAAAAAACTTCATTTCATTTCCAGATAAACAGCTCAGTTTGATTCATCATCAGTCATTTTCTAGAAAAATCAGAGCGCCATTATTTGCCCGTCTTTTTTACATTTTGTCTCCTTGAAAGGCTTCGTGTTAATAACAGGGAGTATAGTTTATCTGTGATGCTCGGACACCTTCAGAACACTAAACCCAGCATTACAGTGAATCATGTTGAGCTGATCTGGTCTCTGCTCCCAGGCGCTCGTCTCTGGATCATGTCCACGATGGTGTACCCTCGTGAGGAGAAGCTGGAGAAGCTGTCTCAGGAGGAGATCATCTCTAACACCAAGCTGGTGATCCAGGGCCTGGAGGCGCTGAAGAACGAGCACAACTCCATCCTGCACAGCCTTCTGGAGACCATCAAGTGCCTGAAGAAGGACGAGGAGGCCAGTGTGGTGCACGAGAAGTCCAGTCTGCTGCGCAAGTCTGTGGAGATGATCGAGCTCGGGCTGGGCGAGGCTCAGGTGAGCGGGCGGGGTCAGAGGTCATCACAACACAATATCATGCACAGGCTTTTACTTTGGAAGTGGTTCGTGGATGAGCTGCTGACTCTGTATTATCTCAGAGATGTCTGATTGTGAAAGTCAGTAAATGTTGATTCCTGTAGAGACGGAACAGATGTGTGTGTGTGTGTGTGTGTGTAGGTGATGATGGCTCTGTCCAATCATCTAAACGCGGTGGAGTCTGAGAAGCAGAAGCTGCGGGCTCAGGTCAGGCGTCTCTGTCAGGAGAACCAGTGGCTGAGGGACGAGCTGGCCAACACCCAGCAGAAGCTGCAGAAGAGCGAGCAGAACGTGGCACAGCTGGAGGAGGAGAAGAAGCACCTGGAGTTCATGAACCAGCTCAAGAAGTACGACGAGGACGTGTCTCCTTCGGTGAGATCCTCTGACACGCACACACACACACACACACACACACACACACACACACAGAGAGACAAACACACAGACACACACACACAGAGACACATATATACACTACACACACACACACACACACACACACACACACAGAGACAAACACACACACAGACACACACAGAGAGACACATACACACACACACACACAGACACACACACACAGAGAGACACATGTACACACACATACGCACACACACATATACACAGACACACACACACACACACACACACACACACACAGTCTGTTTATCTGTGTCTCTGTGTGTCTGTTCAGGAGGAGAAGGACGGTGAACCGCCGAAGGACTCTCTGGACGATCTCTTTCCTAACGATGAGGAGGAACACACTCAAGGAAGTGAGTGGACGTCGCTGCTGACCAGACACTGTCTGACTGTAGAGATGTATTAATAATTATTACTCGTGTCAGCTGGGCGTTAATAACCTCACATTACAGCCTTGACGTCACTCAGAGTTTGTGTGACACTCGGATCAATGAATCGATGCTTCGGTTGACCTCTGACCTCTGACCCCTGCAGTGCAGCAGCAGCACAACAGCGCGGCGGTGGCGGCGGCTCAGCAGGGCGGCTACGAGATCCCGGCCCGGCTGAGGACGCTCCATAACCTGGTGATCCAGTACGCCTCGCAGGGCCGCTACGAGGTGGCTGTGCCTCTCTGTAAACAAGCCCTGGAGGACCTGGAGAAGACCTCGGGACACGACCACCCCGACGTGGCCACCATGCTCAACATCCTGGCCCTCGTGTACCGGTGAGAGACACTCCATCATCATCATCATCATCATCATCACCGTCATCACCGTCATCATCATCACTGTGTGTGTGTGTGTGTGTGTGTGTGTGTGTCTCAGGGATCAGAACAAATACAAGGAGGCCGCTCACCTGCTGAACGATGCTCTCTCCATCAGAGAGAAAACTCTGGGCAAAGACCACCCTGCTGTAAGTCTCCTGACTCCCACTAACAGAAAAAATTCAAGTCAAATTTATTTACAGTCAAACTAAAAATCACCAGATATCACTTTTGACACTTTCTGTGGGTTCGTTTATCTAAGTGAGGATAGTAAAATAAAGAAAAGGGTGACATATTATACCAAAAGATTCATCTAACAGTGGACCACCTGATGAAAGATAACTCAGACACTTAGACCTGAGCATGTGTTTCTTCAGTATTTCTGTTTTCTTTGCCTGGGTTGAGTTAAACTGGTTTTATCTGATTGTGTTCTTAAATGCATCCTCTGACAGATATTCAGCCCAGTTTTATTTTTTTATTTCTAAAGTGTCTAAATACATTTTGGTTTGACTGTATATATGCATATACACAAATATGTTATCTAGAGCAACTCTAAAAAGTGAATAATTTAAGTTATTAATATAATATTAATCTATTTTGAATACAAATTTTTGATTTGCAACTTAAATTTAAATATAATAATAATAATAATAATAATAATAATACAATTTTATTACTAATTTATAAATATTTACTAATAATGTCATTCCATATTTTTTTATATTTAATTTTGTTATGATAAAAGTTAAATTAAGTGAATATAGACTGAAGTGTTTATGTGAGCTCGTCAGATGAGTGTTGAGTATAGTTAGTTATGTGACGTGGTGGTCGTGGTCAGCTGGTTTAGCTGGTTTAGCTGGTTATGCTCTTGTGTTTCAGGTCGCTGCCACTCTTAATAACCTGGCGGTGCTGTACGGGAAGAGAGGCAAGTATAAGGAGGCTGAGCCGCTGTGCAAACGAGCTCTGGAGATCCGAGAGAAGGTCAGTGTTCAGCAGAACGGGATTAAACACTGTGACCAACACTGACAGCCTGTTTATTTAGTGCGTGTGTGTGTGTGTGTGTGTGTCAGGTGCTGGGGAAGGATCATCCTGACGTGGCCAAGCAGCTGAATAACCTGGCGCTGCTGTGTCAGAATCAGGGCAAGTACGAGGAGGTGGAGTATTATTACTGCAGAGCTCTGGAGATCTACGAGTGCCGGCTCGGCCCGGATGACCCCAACGTGGCCAAAACCAAAAACAACCTGGTGAGTGTGTGAGGAGCCGGGTCACACACACACACACACACACACACACACAAACATGAGAAACACTGCAAGCAACTTACACTGATGAAGTCCGTCAGAATCAGTTCTGTGAGACTCGGATTTAAAGCGAACTGCTTAATAAAACAGAAATGATGTTACTGAATCATGTAGAAGAAAACCCATGAATGGTTTATGTTATTAAAAAAATTACCTCGTTTTATACATTTGGAATGTGGTGGGCGACATTATTCTGATGACGTAAAATGGTTGTATTGGTGAGACACACACACACACACACACTCTCACACACACACACACACACACACACACACACTCACACACACACACACACACACACAGTGATTGCTTGCTCTCTCTCTCTCCCTTTCTCTTTATTTCTGTCTCTCTCACACACACACTCTCACACACACACACTCTCACACACACACACTCTCACACACGTGACACTCTCGTCTCTCCGCAGGCGTCCTGCTTCCTCAAACAAGGCAAATACAAAGAAGCGGAGGTTCTGTATAAAGAGATTCTGACCCGTGCTCATGAGAAGGAGTTTGGCTCAGTGGACGGTGAGTGACCTTCAGAAACGGTGAGTGACCTTCACCGTCATCACATGATTATTCTGCACTTCAGTGCGTTTGAATCAGACTTTATTTAATGAGTGTTCAGACGACTCCAGTCTGATACAGCCTTCAGTGTCTTTCATCAGAGAGCATTGTGGGTAATGATGTCACCTGTGTGTCTGTTTCCAGCCGAAAACAAACCCATCTGGATGCACGCCGAAGAGAGAGAGGAGATGAGCAAGGTGTGTGTGTGTAGAGAGAGAAAGAGTGTGTTCTTCTGTCTCACTCTGTGTGTGTGTGTGTGTGTGTGTGTGTGTGATCTGCTGTCTCACTCTGTGTGTGTGTGTGTGTGTGTGTGTGATCTGCTGTCTCACTCTCTGTGTGTGTGTGTGTGTGTGTGTGTGTGATCTGCTGTCTCACTCTCTGTGTGTGTGTGTGTGTGTGTGTGTTATGCTGTCTCACTCTGTGTGTGTGTGTGTGTTATGCTGTCTCACTCTGTGTGTGTGTGTGTGTGTGTGTGTGTGTGTGTGTTATCTGCTGTCTCACTCTGTGTGTATTCTCTGATGTTCAGGGGAAGCACAGAGACAACATGCCATACGGTGAATATGGAGGCTGGTACAAAGCCTGTAAAGTCAACAGGTAACACACCAACTCACTCTCTCTCTCTCTCACACACACACACACACACACACACACTAGGCAGCAAACACTCACATTCGTCAGGTTCTCAACAGTGGTAGAGAGTCATCACGTCACTGTATGTCATGTTAAAGCGGTGAGCTGATATTTGTGATGATTCGTTTGTTCGCAGCCCGACGGTCAACACAACGCTGAGGAACCTGGGAGCTCTGTACCGCAGACAGGGCAAGCTGGAGGCAGCCGAGACACTGGAGGAGTGTGCTGTGAGGTCCCGCAAACAGGTGTGTGAGAGTGTGTGGGTGATAGTGTGAGTGTGTCTGTGTCTGTGTGTGTCTGTGTGTGTGTGTGTGTGTGTGTGTGTGTGTGTGTGTGTGTGTGTGTGAGTGTGTGTCTGACTGACTGTGGTCTCTTGTTTTTCTTTCGTCTCTCTTCTTCTGCACCTCTCTGGATCCAGAGCAACTCTGTGAGTCTTTCTGAAGATGTTCATTGGTGATGATGCTCGTGTGTGTGTGTGTGTGTGTGTGTGTGTGTGTGTGTGTGTGTGTGTTACAGTTCATTCTGTCAGCTGTTTTTCAGTTTTCAGTAATTATCTTACAGTCACCTCTCCTGTTTGTGATTAATCAGGGTTTTACTAGAATTTAAGGTGTTTATTTAGTTAAATAATGTGAACAGATAATCAGTATAGATTTGCTTTAAAATTATCATTGCATTTTCTGTGCATGATTGTCGTTATTTGAGGAATGACATCAGAATTATTGCATTTTCATCTATAAGCACAAATCACTCACATGCTTTAAGCTCATCTGATGTCCTGATTTAATATATATTACTCTGGAGCACATAACCAGTCATTATGATCACAGCTTTCCTAAAGAGAGCTCAATAAATCCTCTCTCCTCTGATGTCTGGTTTGTTCTGATCGGACAATATCTGTCTGAATCTGAGGGAGAAAAAAAATCTCCTTTAAAGCTGTTCAAATGAAGTTCTTAGCGATGCATATTACTAATCAAAAAATAAGTTTTGATATATTTACTGTAGAAAATGTACAAAATATCTTCATGGAACATGATCTTGAATTAATATCCTAAAGATTATTAGGATATTAATTCAAGATCATTTGTACGTCGCTTTGGATAAAGGCGTCTGCTAAATGACTAAATGTAAATGTAAATGTAATGTAAATGATTTTTGACATAAAAAGAAAGGTATCATTTTGACTCATACAGTGTATCTGTTCTGCTGAAGACTGCTCCTGTGCTCCAGAGACATGATCAGAAATAGAAACACACACTCTCTACCTCAAAACTGGTGAAACTCCAATCTGTGTGTTTATTCAGCTTCAATGGCAAATAATTTATTATCGGATTTATTACTGTTTATCATGAGCAGGTTTAATAGAAGAATTAGAGCAAACCATCATGTGAATGAACCCAAACTGGTTTTTATTTGATCGATAGAGTGTGTGTGTGTGTGTGTGTGTGTGTGTGTGTGTGTGTGTGTGTGTGTGTGTGTGTGTGTGTGTGTGTGTGTGAACGATTAAATTAAACACCAGGCAAGAGAATGTTGGAGA
>NC_056711.1:22234475-22236975 GCF_018831695.1 Puntigrus tetrazona | reverse complement strand
ACAGACGGACAGATGCACAGTTAGATAGATGACAGAGAGACAGACAGACAGATGAACTGAGAAACAGACAGACAGATGAACAGATAGATAGATGACAGAGAGACAGATGGACAGATGAACAGATAGATAAGTGACAGAGAGACAGACGGACAGATGAACGGACAGATAGATGACAGAGAAACAGATGGACAACAGACAGATAAACTAAGAGACAGATGGACAGACAGACAGACAGACGACAAAGAGACAGAGAGACGGAGAGACAGATGGACAGAGATAGACACACAAAGAAACAGACAGATGGACATACAGACAGAAGACAAAGAGATGGATAGATAGAGAGATGGATGGACAACAGACAGAGAAACAGACAGATGGAAAGACAGAGATGGACACACAAAGAAACAGACAGATGGACAGGCAGAAAGAAGACAAATAGATGGATGGACAGATAGGAGATGGATGGACAACAGACAGAGAAACAGACAGATGGACAGAGAGACAGACACATAAAAAAGAGACAGATGGACAGAGGACAGATAGAGAGAGAGATGGACAGACAGTGTGCTTAATGGTGTTTTCTCTCTCTCTCTCTCTCTCTCTCTCAGGTGTGTCTCTCTCTCTCTCTCTCTCTCTCTCTCTCTCTCTCTCTCTCTGTCTCTCTCTCTCTCTCTCTCTCTCTCTGTCTCTCTCTCTCTCTCTCTCTGTCTCTCTCTCTCTCTCTCTCTCTGTCTCTCTCTCTCTCTCTCTCTCTCTCTCTCTGTCTCTGTCTCTCTCTCTCTCTCTCTCTCTCTGTCTCTCTCTCTCTCTCTGTCTCTGTCTCTCTCTGTCTCTCTCTCTCTCTTTGTCTCTCTCTCTCTCTCTCTCTCTCTCTCTCTCTCTCTCTCTCTCTCTCTCTCTCTCTCTCTCTCTCTCTCTCTCTCTCTCTCTCTCTCTCTCTCTCTCTCTCTCTCTCTGTCTCTGTCTCTCTCTCTCTCTCTCTCTCTCTCTCTCTCTGTCTCTCTCTCTCTCTCTCTCTCTCTCTCTCTCTCTCTCTCTCTCTCTCTCTCTCTCTCTCTCTCTCTCTCTCTCTCTCTCTCTCTCTCTCTCTCTCTCTCTCTCTCTCTCTCTCTCTCTCTCTCTCTCTCTCTCTCTCTCTCTCTCTCTGCTCTCTCTCTCTCTCTCTCTCTCTCTCTCTCTCTCTCTCTCTCTCTCTCTCTCTCTCTGTCTCTCTCTCTCTCTCTCTCTCTCTCTCTCTCTCTCTCTCTCTCTCTCTCTCTCTCTCTCTCTCTCTCTCTCTCTCTCTCTCTCTCTCTCTCTCTCTCTCTCTCTCTCTCTCTCTCTCTCTTGTCTCTCTCTCTCTCTGTCTCTCTCTCTCTCTCTCTCTCTCTCTCTCTCTCTCTCTGTCTCTCTGTCTCTGTCTCTCTCTCTCTTTGTCTCTCTCTCTCTCTCTCTCTCTGTCTCTCTCTCCTCATCAGGCATAAAGCCGTGCAGAGTTTCTTCATCTTCTTCCTCCTCACACAGGAAGGGCCGTGTTTGTTAGTTTTCTCTGGACGTTGATCCTGGGCAGAAGGACGCGTCTCTCCTCAACCCCGCTTCTTCTGTTCTTTCTTCGGTTGATGTGACGATGTCTTTGGGCTCTTCATCTTCTCTCTCTCTCATCTCTGACGTGTTGATAATCGATGTCGACACTTTCATCTATCGCCGTTTCATCGCGGCCTCGCCGATGATGTGTGACTTTCAGACTGAACTCTTAATTCTGCAGATTTGATGGTTTTGCTCTTTTTGCTGTCCGTGTGTTTGAGCAGCTTCTGCTGGTGAACAATCATCTGTGTTTCACAGAAACTCGCTCTTGATGCTTATGTTTTGTAAGATATGATAAATGATGATTTCGTGTGGCTTGAGCACGTCCGAAACGAACAACAGACGAACATCACGGACGCTTTCTCTTGTGCTCCAGTGTCAAAGTAATGTTTACAGTCATTAAAGCTTGCGGTGGGTTTGATGAATGAGGCGGCAGTGGACACGCTTGAGTTCTGGGAATTATACATCGAACGGAAGCTTGATTCCGCCACACAGTTAAAGTAAATAAAAAGGTAATTACAACTTTTTATCTCACAGTTCTGAATTTATGACTTTGTATAAGAATTGTGTGACGTAAACACAGCTCAAAATTGTGGACAAGCGTAAAAAGTAACTATAGTAACACAAATTCGAATTGTGAAACAAACGCGTGACGTAAACTCAACTGCCAAAACAAGTGTAGAATTACAAAATAAAACCAAACTGAAAACGTAACTATAATAATAAAAATACGTAACTGACCAAATTAACAGACATGAGCGATATAAACTCGATATTGTAAAACAAACTCAGGATCGCGATTAATTGAGGCGTAGAACTCTTAGCTGCGAAACAAATTCGTAATTGGAAAATAAAAAGTACGAATGAACTAAAAATTGCTAAATAAATCGTAACCAAATCGTATAAATATTTTAATTGTAAAGTGAAGTCTGAATTA
>NC_056711.1:22221975-22226975 GCF_018831695.1 Puntigrus tetrazona | reverse complement strand
AGAGAGAGAGAGAGAGAGAGAGAGAGAGAGAGGAGGAGGAGGAAGAGGGACAGAGTGAAGTGACCCGCTGGTTCTTACGGACCGCCGTCGATCCGCGCCGAGTCTCTCCCAGGAATACACCGATCACGGAAGTCTTCCCCGTCGGTTAGGCGCGCGCGTGTCGTGAACGAGAACAAGCAGACTTTGTAAAGGCGGAAAACATGGACGGATCGCCGGGGACCGACGGGAGCAGACGCACACCCGACGCGCTGCTCGCCGCCTTCACCGTCGCTCTGAAAGGTGAGGACGCGTTACTCACGACTAACTAACCCGCTCGACTAGTCGCGCGCAGCGCTGGTTAGCGGAGAGGCGGGTAAAGTTACAGCGCGTGAGTTCAGGTGTGTGTGAGGAGTTTCGGTCTGGCTTCTGATGATCAGGTGTGTGTGTGTGTGTGTGTGTGTGTGTGTGAAATCATTTCATCGATCAGGCATCGGATCAGGACTAGTTTAGATAAGAACAAGCACTTTCTATAGACAATAGAATTGTAGTGTACTCTACAGAGAGGCTTCGTAAAAGAAACATTTTTGTGTTTCTGATACTCACTCTATTCATTATCCTCCTGGAAAAAATATATGGAGAAATATTTAATATCTGATGTGTTATGAATGAATGATGAGATCTCTTCATCAGACAGAAATATGAGCGTTTTTACAGTTTATCACTTGACATGAGTATTTACCTGAACCACAGCTTAAACCTGTTAAATCAAGACTTAATAAACTTCTTGAGATTTGATACGGTCCCAAACGTTATAATAAATGGTTAATAATAATTTTGAAATATTTGCAAAAATAAATGTGAATGTTATTCAGTGGATTAAAGGTTAAAGTGGACATTTATATATGAAAACAATGCTTTTGAATGGAAACTAATCTAATATAAATTAAAAATCTTCAAGTTAATATTTTGGCCTGTAGAAAACAGAAGAGGCTTTATTCATTTATTAGGTTTAAAAGAGCAGAAAGTCAAGAATCTTGTACAAAAAGTGATTTTATTCCTCAGATTCGTTTTGTTTTTCAGCTCAAATGCTTACAGATTCATAAATCAAGACACTTTCACTGGAGACGCTGAATGAAGCGATGAAGTCTAGCTTTCTGAGAAATAGTTCAAAATGAAGTGAGTTTATGATTAAAACGAGAACGATGGAAAGATTATTTTTCTTGTTTTAAGTCTCTGCTCCTGGACGGTTATAATCTGCGGTCATATGTTTTCATTAAATGTCAGAAAACGTTGGATGTCTGGCTTTCAGTGAATGAATGTGGAGTTTTCTTGAACTGAAGCTTTAGAATCATCTTTCATGTATTTCTAGTGCTAAGAGGAACTTAATGTCTCTTTGAATTCGTTTAGTTTTTTCTCTTCTTCATCAGAATATATGATGCACGTGAAGATCAGGTCCGTCTTAAGTGTTTAGTATAAAATGTCCTCGAGCTCTGGATCCACTTCTTGAGGTTTCGGAGCTGTTTTCTGGATGAGTTAGTCCAGGTGAGTCCAGATGAGACCAGATGAGACCAGGTGAGTCCAGATGAGACCAGATGAGACCAGGTGAGTCCAGATGAGACCAGATGAGTCCAGGTGAGACCAGATGAGACCAGATGAGACCAGATGAGACCAGGTGAGACCAGATGAGTCCAGATGAGACCAGATGAGTCCAGGTGAGACCAGATGAGACCAGATGAGACCAGATGAGACCAGATGAGTCCAGGTGCTCTCAGTGTAGAGAGGAGGAGGAGCTGAGCTGTCAATCACGAGGAGGAGGCGGAGCTCTTCTGTGTGTGGTGCAACTCTGCAAATATGTTTTAAATCTGAAAGTGCATAAAGTTACTGAGTCGACTCTGAATCATTGAATCGAGTCGTTTTTAAAACGAATCCCAAGCGCTTCATGTGCGCTCGGTGTTTTCTGATTGGTCTGAATGAAAACGCAGGTTCATTCTTCACCACTAGGTGTCTCTTTAGGAGCGATAAAACGCTGCTTTAAATGAAATCGACCAATCACAGGAGGAGTCACTGAACGAATCGTTCGGAAGTCGTGGGACAAATAAGGTGAAAATAAATGCAGATAATAAGAAAATGAAAGTGTGTTTTGACCTTGAATGTAAAACAACCTGAAAACAACCAAAATAATCCAGAAGGTGTAATTAATTCCTGTGATTTTAAAGCATCATTACTGCAGTCTCCTGATCCTTCAGAAGACATGTCTTATTATTGTTGTTGTTATTATTATTATGTTGAAAACAGCTCAGTAGAAAAATGACATTGACTCTAAGCTTCTGAATGGTCTAGTGTACCATATACTGTATATAGAGAACCTTCACTAACTCTCATGACCTCTGACCCGCTCCGCTTCAGCTGAACGCTGCTTTATTAGTCTAAAGATTCACATTCATTAACAAATATTACTGTGTGCATGAGAATGACAATAGTGTATGTTTTATACAACACCAGTCCAGTCAAAGAGAGAAGACCGCAGCGTGTTTACTAAAGGAGGTGTTTGTTTCCTAGAGAGGGGTGGATCTGACTAAACACACACACACACACACACACACACACACACACACTCATACACACACACACACACACACACACATACACACACACACACACACACACACACACACACATATACACACACACACACTCATATATACACACACACACACACACATACACACACACACACACACACACACACACACACACACACACACACACACACTCATACAGACACACACACACACACACACACACACACACACACACACACACACACACACACACACACACACACACACACACACACACACACACACACACACACACACACACACTACACACACACACACACACACACACACACACACACACACACACACACACACACACACACACTCACACACAGACACACTCACACACACACACACTCACACACACACACACACACACACACACACACACACACACACACACACACACACACACACACACACACACACACACACACACACACACTCACACACACACACACACACTCACACACACACACACACACACACACACACACACACACACACTCACACACACACACACACACACACACACACACACACACACAGACACACACACTCACACAGACACACACACACACTCACACAGACACACACACACACTCACACACTCACACAGACACACACACACACAGACACACACACACACGTGACGTGTTAGTATGCTCCGTGTTCTTGATCTTCTGAGGTAGTGTATAGTATGTAGATGATCAGTGAAACACATTTTTTGTGAAGATGTTAGCTCAGAACGTTCTAAACATGTTTCATTGATTCTTCTGTTTTTAAAGGAAACAGACAGTGGTTTTCTTCAGAGATGTCTTTAACTGATTATTTGTGTTCATCTGAAATATCTTTTAGAACTTTTTGCTAACTGCACATTCATGATGGTCTTGATGCTGCAGTGGAAGTAAAAAGTGAAGAAATAAATAAATACTGTGACCCTGGAGCGCATTTTAGAGTCAGTTTTCTGAATAATTAATCTCTCCACTGATGTCTGGCTTGTGATGATCAGACAATATCTGTCTGAGATGCAGCTATTAGGAAAAAAGATTGAGAAAATCTCCTTTTGAAGTTCTTAGCAATGAATATTACTAATATATATATATTTTTGAGATACTATGTTATGAAATTCACAAAATATCTTGATGATGTTTACTTAATATCCTAATGGTTTTGTCGTAAAGGAGAATGATTTCATGCCGTGTTCTTCTCCAGAAACACCTGAGCTCTCGTGTGCCGTTCAGACAGTGTTTAGTGAAGTGTGTTCTCCTGTGTCTCTCTCTGTCTCCAGGTCAGGTGTGTTTCTGGGGGTTCTTTCTTCAGCTCCCGCTGGATTTCTCTCATTTTCCTTTTACACTCGTCCTCTCATCTTCTTTAATTGACATCCATGTTATTTTCTGCGCATCTCGACACACAGAAGTGTGTTTAGAATGAAATTGGCTTTTGTTCGAGTGTTTTGGGTATTCTTTGAATCTTTTTGATTCTAACGTGATGATAAACATGAAGTCAAACGTCATTCGTTCAACAAAATTCATGTGTTATTTATTACATTTGTCTAGTTTGAATGTAGTCGTAGTAGCTGAAATAGCAATTAAAAAAATTAATAAACCTTTAGAGCTGATTCACCAAAAAACTCATCTTAATTAATCACATACATGATTATATAGTTACAAATAATATATATATATATATATATATATATATATATATATATATATATGTGTGTGTGTGTGTGTGTTTAATATATAAATACAACATATTTCCCTTGCCTGTCTTTATTCTATATTAAAAATATGCTAGATTATCCTGCTTATTCTGACCAATCAGAATATAGTATTCCATTTATATGTAATAAATATATTTAATATACAAATATAATAATGTGTGTATGTATTATATATATATATATATATTTATATGTAAAGAAAGATGTTGGTTGAGATGAATCGTTGGACAGCACTAAACAGAACTTAGTAAACATTCAGTTTTTCAGCGTATTTTGTCTCATTGTGTGTGTTTTCTTTGCAGCGGCTCATGTTTAAACGAACCCCACATCTCTGCTCTGGGGTCTAAATAAAGCGCTTTCTGTCCGGGTCAAAGGTCAGCGTGTTCCTGCGGTCAGGTGTTAGCGTCTGGACCGTGACGTCACTCAGCGTCACGGGGGACTCCCGTTAAATCACAGGAACCGCTCTGAAGGTCGATCTGTACGTAACGCTGCTTTCCTGCTGCACAGGAAGTGGTTTAGAGGAAGTCCTGCAGCTGTGTTTGTCTGTGACCGATGATGCTAACGCTAGCTGAGCTGCACTCGGTAGGGCCAGTCAGAGAAACTCGGTGTAAAGTGCAGACCACTTCAGTCCTGTTACAGTCTGTGAATATTAAGATACTAGTATTTAAATATGA
>NC_056711.1:22211975-22216975 GCF_018831695.1 Puntigrus tetrazona | reverse complement strand
GTGTGTGTGTGTGTGTGTGTGTGTGGGGACTGGGATGTGTTTAACCCATCTCACGCCACATTTAACATGAGTTTCAGTGTCTGCTGAGGTGACATGAATGCATTTTCAAATCAGTTACACTTTTGAGGTAGCTCATACTGGCCTTAACTTCTCGATTCTTATGAAAAGAATGAAACATTTTTCTTTTGTTTGTTGTTTATAAAGAGTTTAATTGATCTGATAGTTTCTCACTTGTGTTTTTGTATATATCTGTTACAGCCATAAAGTATAAAAGACAAACACATCTATAACAGAATAAAACTCAGGAACATCAGAAGATTCAGTAGAGAGAGAGGAGATATTTCTATCTGACTGAGAACCTGGCCGTAAGTTACATGAAGACAATATGAAAATAGAGACAACTTCAATTCATTTTTTTTCAATTTTATTTTAAATTAATTTAGATGACAAACAATATTTAACTGCAGTAACTAGTTCAGTTCAATTCAGTTAAGTTCAATTCAGTTTAGTTAAATTCAATTCAGTTTAATTTCATTCAATTCAGTTTAGTTCAGTTCAAGTCAGTTCAGTTTAGTTCAGTTCAGTTAAATTCAGTTTATTTCAATTCAGTTAAGTTCAGTTCAAGTCAGTTTAGTTTAGTTTAGTTTAGTTTAGTTTAGTTTAGTTTAGTTTAGTTCAGTTTAGTTTTGTTTAGTTTAGTTCAGTTCAGTTCAGTTTATTTCAGTTCAGTTTAGTTTAGTTCAGTTCAATTCAGTTTAATTCCGTTCAGTTCAGTGCAATTCAGTTCAGTTCAGTTCAATTCAGTTCAGTTCAGTTTAGTTCAATTCAGTTTAGTTCAGTTCAAGTCAGTTTAGTTCAGTTCAAGTCAGTTTAGTTCAGTTCAGTTAAATTCAGTTCAGTTCAATTCAGTTTAGTTAAATTCAATTCAGTTTAATTTCATTCAGTTCAGTTAAATTCAATTCAGTTTAATTTAGTTCAAGTCAGTTTAGTTCAGTTCAAGTTTAGTTCAGTTCAGTTTAGTTTAGTTTAGTTCAGTTCAGTTCAGTTCAGTTCAGTTCAGTTTAGTCCAGTTCAGTTTAGTTCAGTTCAGCGCAATTCAGTTTAGTTTAGTTCAGTTCAGTTCAAGTCAGTTCAGTTCAGTTCAGTTTAGTCCAGTTCAGTTTAGTTCAGTTCAGTTCAAGTCAGTTCAGTTCAGTTCAGTTCAGTTTAGTCCAGTTCAGTTTAGTTCAGTTCAGTTCAGTTCAAGTCAGTTCAGTTCAGTTCAGTTCAGTTCAGTTTAGTCCAGTTCAGTTTAGTTCAGTTCAGCGCAATTCAGTTTATTTCAGTTCAAGTCAGTTCAGTTTAGTTTAGTTTAGTTCAGTTCAGTTAAATTCAGTTCAGTTCAGTTCAGTTCAGTTTAGTCCAGTTCAGTTTAGATCAGTTTAGTTCAATTCAGTTTAGTTCAGTTCAAGTCAGTTCAGTTCAGTTCAGTTTAGTTTAGTTTAGTTTAGTTTAGTTTAGTTTAGTTTAGTTTAGTTTAGTTTAGTTTAGTTCAGTTCAGTTCCAGTTTAGTTTAGTTCAGTTCAGTTCAGTTTAGTTCAGTTCAGTGCAATTCAGTTTAGTTCAGTTCAGTTTAGTTCAGTTCAGTGCAATTCAGTTTAGTTCAGTTCAGGGTTGTAGGGATGAGGCATTCTGGGAATGACTGAACTCAGTCTTAACTAGGTCTGCTCGATTCTCACAAAAATAATATCGACCAAAAAGACTGATTATTGCAAATCACGATTATTTAAGATTATGAGTGGGCCACATGACCAAAACTTAATATGAGTGATTTATTTAAAGATAGCATCAAATCTATATTTTCTATGACATCTTCATTAGAGAGCAGTGAATGTCACAGATCTGAACACCACAGGAGAATACTGAGCATAATTATATTAGTAATAAACTAAGACAAAACAGTCTCAAATGATTAAAAATAGTTCAACTGTAAGCAATAACATGCAAAGGAAAAATACAGTAGAATAAAATAAAATTAAATCAACTGCTTATTATTTTTTTCTATGTTTTATCTCAGTTACTGTATTTTCATATACCCACAATCCTCTTGTTTCATATTTCTTACTGTTAATATTTTATCTATCAGTATCCAGGCTTCAGGATCTCACGCCACATGTTTCATGTTTTTATTCTCATGTAAACGGAGTCATTAACGTCTGAATCGTCCAGCAGTTAGCGTCTTTCCTCTCCAGGGTTCAGAGAGCTGGGCTGATCCAGACACACACTTCTGCTCCAGGAAACTTTAATAGCTGTCTGTCTGATGGTATGTTTTATGTATTTGGGTCAGCCATATACATAAATACAGCGGCTCCTGAGAGTGCTTCTTTAGTCAACCCATCTTTTCTTTACAAATGCTAAATATAGAGCGGCTTTGGAGATGTTTGGCATCTCCTTTTCTTCTAAAGCACAGGAAGTTTTGTGGGCGTCTGATATGGACGTCTTTCAGGGACACTGTTCTCTTTCTAACGCCGAGGCTGTGATTGACATACTAATAAACCGTTACGAAGACGTTTTGTCAGGCGTCCAGTGAGACTTAATCCCGTGAATGAACGTCTTTCTCTGAGGAGGATTAGACAGGGAGGTGAAAGTAATGGGAAGGCCTGTTTAACCCTTTCCTCGCCGGGTTCCCACGAGTCGGTCCTCATGTAACGAGCGCGACCCGATCACTGTAATCAAGTGCTCCGCTAACGAGCGATGACGGGTGAGTTAGTCAGCCGGGCCTCGTTAGTCAGGCTCGACCAGTTCTCCTTGGGCAGACGTGAGATGATCCTCTGGGCTTTCTAACCCTTTTAGCTGCTCTGCTGAGGTCCTCTCTTCATTAGCTGACTGTGACGAGAGACAGACGCGCTGATTTACTGGATGTGTGCGCTTTGTGTTCGTCGACAGCTCCTTGAAACGAGAACATCTCACAGAAGCCCTTTTTAGATCTGTCTCTGGAGCACAGAAGCAGACATCAGCAGCACAGATATATTTGTATTTCATGACAAAAATCAGTAGGGTTTTCATTAAAGATCATGGTCCATGAAGATATTTAGTACATTCCCTGCAGTAACTTTTAGTAATACTTCACTTACACAACTTTAAAGGAGATTTTCTCAATATTTCGATTTTCTTTCTCTCTCAGATTCCAGATTTGTCAGATCATTACAAACCAGACATCAATGGAAAGATGATTTATTTGGCTTTGAAAAATTGAACCTTATGACTGTTTTTGTGATCCAGGGTCACATATAATATCAAATAATATAATTCAGTTTTTGCTTGTTGTTCTGTTTGTGTTAATCACTAATTATGGTTCTAACTGAAGTCAACACAAAGTTATGGTTTACTTTAAATAGATCATTCTGGACTTGTGTGCAGTTCATCAGTTCAATTGTCGAAGCTTTTTTAATTAACCGTACTGAATCAACAAAGAACAGACTTTAACTGAAATGCTGACTGCTTGTCCTGTTTTTAGCAGAATTTAATTTTGCTTGCATTATTGATGCTTCATCACAATCTGTGTTTTATAAGGCACTGTAGAAATAAAGGTAAAGTAGACGTCGTTTCATGTTCATCACATCACGTTATCATCATGTAAGCAGCGAGCGAGCTGTGCTGCGGCGCTCGGGTCTTATTACAGACCATCAGTGGATGTTTGACACAGTACTACAGGCTGAAATCATTAGAAGGTTCTTCCAGACGTCTTGAGCGTGTGTGAGAGCACACCGACGTCTCTCATTCAGAGTGTGTGGTCAGTGTCTGGACGGGGTCTGAAGCGGCTCTCGAGCTCACGGCAGGAACGTCCCTCAGATGCTTCCTAGGGCTGGGTGATAAACCGGTGGACTAGGCTGGGTTTCCTTAGTAGTCCTTATCCTGGTGATGCACACATTTGTACACGCTTGCACACATTGCGGTTTAAATCATCATGCGGTTTTATCATAACAACAATACAAAAACATTTACAATGTTAGGGCCGTGTTCGTTGTCATGGGAACATCCTGCTGAAGATAATGAGGAAATGACATCACTCCCTTTTGACAAGTGCATTCTAAAGGACTAGATAAAATGACCATGACTCATACGATACATGATACATGAATCGTTACACATCTCTCACTCATCTAACAGTATGTTGGGTTCAGACGTTCAGTCTTAAAGTGACAGCAGTCTAATATTGCTCCCGCCTGTCGTTCATATTATTCAGTCAGTTTTCACTGCTCTTGATGATATGACATTTATGACGTTTAATTAACACAGTTAAAACTGTGCAGTGTTTTTGTATGTATGTAGCATTTATTTATTGTATTTCTTTGTTTGTAATTAGTTATTAGTTATTTTCTCTTTTTTTGTATTAGTTTTTTTATTTGATATTGATAGTGGTGACAAGAATTACAAAAATTGTATAATATATATTTATCGTGATGTGTAAAATTAAGAAGATTTTGGCCTTATCACCCGCCTTCAGCTCATCATGGTGGAGAAAACTGTTTTATGGTGATTTTTATTCAGTTAAAGTAGCGCTGGCAAACAATTAATCGTGATTAATCACGTACAAAATCAGTGTTTTCGTTTACGTTGTCTATGTACGTGTACAAATAAAATGTTATTTATACATTTATAAATATATATATATAAATAATATGAATATATAAATGTAACATTACTTAAATATACACATGCATGTGTGCATTTATATATACATAGTAAATATACTAAATATGTAAATAATAATGTACAAATATGTAAACATATTTAATATAAAACATTTTATGTAAACATTCACTTTGGATACAATCAATCTCTATGAATGGTTTGACAGCACTGATCTAAAGTGATTTTCAGCAGAACGGTGGATGTGTGTTCTTTTATTCGACTGGTGTTTTTCGGGAGGCTGAAAACACAAACTTCCGGAAATCGTTCTCATCTCTGTGCAAACTACAAAAATACAAAAAAACATGTTCACGTAGTGTTTCTTTACG
>NC_056711.1:22199475-22206975 GCF_018831695.1 Puntigrus tetrazona | reverse complement strand
TGACTTTCTATTTTAAAATCTTTTCTGATCTTTGGATCTTTGTGTTCATCAAAGAATCCTGAAGCACGTTTACACACTTTAACACACATTCACACAGAAAACAGCTGCTTTAAATGATAAAAATATTTCCAAATGTAAAGGTTTGGCTGTATTTAGGATCAGTTTGGTGAACAGAACAGGTATGTTTTATGCTGACTTCATCATCACTCGTTTGTACGAGCTCTAATTAACCGTCTCAGTTAGTGACAGTGTTCCCATAATGCCCTGCTCCCGTCTCATTAACTCACTGACAGCAGCTAAATATAAAGTGAGTGTGTGGAAGGTGCATGTGCAGCATCTGTCAGACCCAGTGTGTGATGAAGGAGTCAGGAGTGTGTGTGTGTGTGTGTGTGTGTGTGTGTGTGTGTGTGTGTGTGTGTGTGTGTGTGTGTGTGTGTGTGTCTGTGTGTGTCTGTGTGAGTGTGTGTCTGTGTCTGTGTCTGTGTGTGTGTGTGTGTGTGTGTTTGCTAAAGGTGCTTCACATCATTATGCAGAGTCTCTCTCTTTCTCTCTCTCTCTGACAGTTTCTTCTGTCATTAGGGTTCTCATACTGTCTGTGTGTGTGTGTGTGTGTGTGTGTGTGTGTGTGTGTAGTCTGTGTGTGCACCTGTGTGTGTGTGTGTGTGTGTGTGTGTGTGTGTGTGTGTGTGTGTGTGTGTGTGTGTGTGTGTGTGTGTGTGTGTGTGTGTGTGTGTGTGTGTGTGTGTGTGTGTGTGTGTGTGTGTGTGTGTGTGTGTGTGTGTGTGTGTGTGTGTGACTGTGTGTGTGTGTGTGTGTGTGTGAGTGTGTTTGTGTGTGTGTGTGTGTGTGTGTGTGTGTGTGTGTGTGTGTGTGTCTGTGTGTCTGTGTGTGTCTGTGTGAGTGTGTGTGTGAGTGTGTGAGTGTCTGTGTGTGTGTGTGTGTCTGTGTGTGTCTGTGTGTGTGTGTGTGTGTGTGTGTGTGTGTGTGTGTGTGTGTGTGTGTGTGTTTGGGTACAGATTTCCATAAGTGAAGTCTCACAGCATTTCACTGGTGATTCTCTGTTGTATTAACTATTCAATATTTTTAATAAATCATGGCTCATAATTGAGTCGTACTCCAGGGATCTTTTATAAAGCAGTATGTCAGCTCTGGTTGTAGTTTGTTTCCTTTACATCTGATCTGAAGAAAACGTCTCAAAGCTGAATATGAAATAAACAGAACATTCTGTGCACACTTCTGTGAAGATTCTCAATCTTTTTAATATTAATGAGCTCATCATCATAATGTGTGTTTCTGTCTGTCTTCCCAGCATCCTCTCTGTTGTGGGAAGAGCTAAAATAGATGAATCTGTCCTTTCTTTTCTTTTATATTTTATTGAGTAGTTTTGTAACCTAATAACCCCTGATATATATTCCTGAGATGTAAGTGTGCTCTAATATATAGAGAAGGTTTTATTGTCTTCTGTGTTTTGCTTGGATCATCTACTTTGAAAGTGCTTTTCCATTCGCTGTTAATTGATCAGATAGGAAGAGAAGATCATCAGGCTCTTATCATCATCTCCTCTGGAATCTGCCAGCGGATTGTTTTTGTTTCTGATGATGATGATGATGATGATGATGACTGTGTTTGTCGTCTGAAAGCATTATAACTGGAGAACTCCGGAAAACAGTTAACCAAGAGGTTTATTAGTTTGGTAAAAATCCAGAAAAAGCAGAGTATCTTCATGAACTGGTGGATGATGACAGTACACACAGTGAACAATAGTGTCTTTATGAAGGGCCCCGGGCCCCAGATGTGTCTTGGGTAATGAGGTGTTAAAGCAGATTCCGGGTGGCCACACATTTACTGTAATGCTTTTAACGGTTAAACGGCTTTTAGAGGCGTCTCTGCGTTTTACCGCATTTTTACCGCTCTGTTGTGATTACAGCTGGTCTCAGATCCCACTCCAGACAATAGACTCTTCATTGTGGATGAAACACGTCCCTCATGACAGAACTCCACGCTCGTTTAGCAGTTTAACGAAGACGAGCCTGTTCCAACCTGACCTTAGTCTTTACTTCTGACGAATTAATCTGATGCTGATTCAGAAGATATGTGTGTGTTCTGTGTATATTTATTATGTATATATAAATACACACACAATATATAATAAGTCTATAATTATATTTTTATATATTACAAACAAACATTTAATATATAAAAATATTTTTTTCATTGTTTTCATTGTATAATTGCATGTTTTTATGTATGCATTTCAAATATTTTACAAATGAGTATTTATATATGCATAAAGAAATATACACAGTACACACACATTATGTAAGCAAAACATTTTATTTTGGATGCCATTAATTGCGATTTAATAATTTGTTTATTCATCAACTCACATTTAATAAACACTTAAACATATTGTACCAGTAGTTCATGTCCAAGTCAACGACGTTCTGCCAAAAATATCATTCTGTCTGACTTTATTCAGCTAACAGGTCTATTTTTGCTGGTGGTTTTCTCTGCAGTTTGTTAATATGTGAGAACATTCTGGTCTGTTTCTCTTGAAGCTTCTGTCTGTCTTTATATGTGTTCAGTAAAGCAGCTGTGTTTCCTCCAGTGCTTCTAGTGAATCGTTTCTGACAGCATTTCATGTTTTACAGATAAAGTTTCCTCAACATTCTGTCACTGACTTCTTCGTCTTTTAAAGTTTCAAAAATGAGACAGGTGTTCCATAAAAGTGTTATTTTAAAAAGCAAACATAGATGTGTAAGATGGGCTTCTCTGAATCAGACAGGTCTGAATCTTCTATGTGATTCTGCCTGAAGCTTTTCTTCCACATGCCTGAATAATATATGGAAGCTTTTACTGGCCCACTTTGAGAGCATCATGGGATTACAAAGAGAAATACAACAAATAAAACGTCTTTGACATTCGATACAGACATTGGATGTGTGTTGCCATGTAAGACGCTCCATTATACATGTGATTTAACCCTTAACTAACCCAGAAACAAGTGCTTGACTGACCAGGAAACTAGCACTTAACTAACCCAGAAACAAGTACTTGACTACAACAAGTGCTTAACAACAACTAGTGCTTAACTTACCCAGAACAAAGCGCTTTACTACCCCAGAAAAAAACACTTGACTGACCAGAAAACTAGTGTTTAACTAACCCAGAAACAAGCACTTGATTGACCAGGAAACTAGCACTTAACTAACCCAGAAACAAGCGCTTGACTGACCAGGAAACTAGTGCTTAACTAACCCAAAAACAAGCGCTTGCATAACCCAAAAACAAGAGCTTAACTAACCCAGATATAAGAGCCTAACTAACCCAGAAGTAAAAGTTTAACTATCCCAGAAAGAAGCATTTAACTAATCCAGAGAGAAGCGCTTAACTAACCCAGAAACAAGCACTTGATTGACCAGGAAACTAGCACTTATCTAACTCAAAAACAAGCGCTTAACGAACCCAGATATAATATCTTAACTAAACCAGAAATAAGAGCTTAACTAACCCAGAAAGAAGCACTTAACTAACCCAGAAAGAACCACTTAACTAACCCAAAAACAAATGCTTGACTAACCAGGAAACTGGCGCTTAACTAACCCAGAAACAAGCGCTTAACTAACCCAGATATAAGAGCTTAACTAACACAGAAATAAGAGCTTAACTAACCCAGAAAAGGTGCTTAACTAACCCAGAAACAAGTGCTTGACTAACCAGGAAACTGGCGCTTAACTAACCCAGAAACAAGTGCTTAACTAACCCAGAAAGAATTGCTTAACTAGCCAGGAAACTAGCCCTTATCTAACCCAAAAACAAGTGCTTGACTAACCAGGAAACTAGCGCTTAACTAACCTAGAAACAAGCGCTTACCTAACCCAGAAAGAATTGCTTAACTAACCCAGAAAGAAGTGCTTGACTAACCAGGAAACTAGCACTTAACAAACCCAGAAACAAGCGCTTAACTAACCCCAAAACAAGTGCTTGACTAACCAGGAAACTAGCACTTACCTAACCCAGAAAGAATTGCTTAACTAACCCAGAAAGAAGTGCTTGACTAACCAGGAAACTAGCGCTTAACTAACCCAGAAACTAGCACTTAACTAACCCAGAAACTAGCGCTTAACTAACCCAGAAACAAGCGCTTAACTAACCCCAAAACAAGTGCTTGACTAACCAGGAAACTAGCACTTAACTAACCTAGAAACAAGCGCTTACCTAACCCAGAAAGAATTGCTTAACTAACCCAGAAACAAGTGCTTGACTAACCAGGAAACCAGTGTTTAACTAACCCAGAAATAAGCATTTAACTAACCCAGAAAGAAGTGCTTGACTAACCAGGAAACTAGCGCTTAACTAACTCAGAAACAAACGCTTAACTAACCCCAAAACAAGTGCTTGACTAACCAGGAAACTAGCACTTAACTAACCCAGAAATAATCGTTTAACTAATCCAGAAAGTAACCTTTTTGTAGTTTTCATTTTATGTATGTTCTGGAAACACTGAGTAAGAACATGTTATGCAGTGTGTATAAAATGCATTTCTCCTCTTCTCTATCTTGTTACGTTTTTGCAAATCCTGTCATGCTGCGAGTCAGATCCCAGCATGCATCAGTCTGTGGATGAGCTCAGAACTCTTGATGCTGATGAAGGCTGTGTGTGTGTGTGTGTGTGTGTGTGTGTTCGAGCTGATCACTCCATCATTAATGAATGTCCACATGCTGTTGGGTCAGATCTGTCTGAAGTGTTTCGTTCTCTCCCAGTCTTCATCATCCAGGCGTCTTCTCTTCACTTCTCCGAGGAGCCCCAGTCTCAGGACGCGTTACACGGACGCAGTGCTATCCTGCGCTGTGAGCTCAGCGGCCCGCAGGACATGCTCTTCTGGTGGACTCAGGACGGCCGTCGCGTGCAGGACTCGAACCGCCGCTTCCAGGAGGGCAGCAACCTGAAGTTCACGGCGGTGGACCGTCACGAAGACGTCGGTAGTTTCCAGTGTGTGGCGTCCAGCAGCTCCACCGGAGAGAGCCTGACCTCCGCCAACGCCTCCATCAACATCAAATGTGAGAAACCAGATAAATCCTTCTATCAAGATGAAGTTGTTCTGACAGTTCAATATTTTATTAACATTTATAGCAAACTAATTAAGATATAATGTGAGAAATGTTGAAGGTGTCTTAATAAATTTTGGTTTGATTGTATATACATCATAAAAAGAAAGAAACAAAATGAAAAACCACATGGAAACCACAAGTAAATAATTTATGTCTAAATAACAGATAAAGGCACAGTTAACTATGTTTAACACCTAACATTGTGAATGGCTAACACACATCTTGTTTTAGATGGTTTGTGTTTCTAATTATGTATTTTTGTCAGCTGTTTTTAATTTATTGTTAGACTTTTAGTCTTATACCCTTTTTTTTAGTTTGTATCGTACTTAGTCAACCTGTTCAATCAAGTTTTATGGGAGCTTAAGTCCAGTTTAATACAAATTTAGTTACATTTTAGTCAGGAAATAATTTTAAAGTTATATTATTGTTATGCTACATAATGATTAAACTGTCGTGTGTCCTCAGGGCTGGAGAGCGGGCCAATTACAATGAATGAACCCGCCTCAGAGGCGGAGCTAGAGGAGGCTGAGCGAATCGTGCTGCAGTGTCACATTGATGGACATCCACGGTGAGTGCATCTGTTGGATGAGTTTATGTCTTACAGATCAGTTTTTTCTCACAATTCTTAGTTTATATCTCACAATTTAGAGTTTTTTGGCAATTCTGAATTTACATCTGGCATACTCAGAATTGTGAGATAAGAAGTCTTTTGTAATTCTGTGACAGAAACTGTCTTCCGCAGATTACAGATGTGTTTCTGATCATAAAGATGTTTTTGACCTGTGCAGGCCGAGCAGTAAATGGTTCAAAGATGGAGGTCAGCTGGACAGAAAGGACCGGATCTTGACGCTGACCAATCTCAGCACCGGGGATTCTGGGATATACTCCTGCTGTGCTCAGAATGCTGCTGGGAAAGTGTGCAGTAACAACAACATCACCCTCAATATTTTTGGTAAGATTATAAGGTTTTAATTAACACACGCTCAGGTTCTTCTATGTAAGATTTGCAAATTATATTTTAGTTTAGTTTTGGTTTTGTGCTGTTTATGTAAGCTGTTATTGTGTCAGTGCTGGCCTCACAGCACACTCCTTGTTTTATTGTGTGTTTTCTGCAATGTTTGTCACCTTGTGTGTGCAACTAAGCAGAAATGTCTAAAGCGTAACCCAACACCTCGACCAACCTTCCCATCAGACACCTGTGCTACTCACGCACACACCTGCAGGCAGAATAAAAGCTCTGCTGAAGAATAAAGAGATCAGCTCAAGCATGAAAATTACAAATGAAAGGAGAGAGTGAGAAGAGGGAGGATAAAGAGCTTTAGCAGAAGAATAGTGAGCGAGTGAGAGTTTACACACACAGACAGATCTAGAGCGTGTCTGTCTGATCTAGAGGGTGTCTGTCTGATCCGAGAGCATGTTTGTCTGGTCTAGAGCATGTCTGTCTGGTCTAGAGCATGTCTGTCTGATTCTAGAGCGTGTCTGTTTGGTCCTAGAGCATGTCTGTCTGTCTGATCCTAGAGCATGTCTGTCTGGTCCTAGAGTGTGTCTGTCTGGTCCTAGAGTGTGTCTGTCTGGTCCTAGAGTGTGTCTGTCTGATCTAGAGCGTGTCTGTCTGATCCTAGAGCGTGTCTGTCTGATCCTAGAGCGTGTCTGTCTGATCCTAGAGCGTGTCTGTCTGGTCCTAGAGCGTGTCTGTCTGGTCCTAGAGTGTGTCTGTCTGATCCTAGAGCGTCTCTTTCTGGTCCTAGAGCGTGTCTGTCTGGTCCTAGAGCGTGTCTGTCTGGTCCTAGAGCGTGTCTGTCTGGTCCTAGAGTGTGTCTGTCTGGTCCTAGAGCGTGTCTGTCTGGTCCTAGAGCGTGTCTGTCTGGTCCTAGAGCGTGTCTGTCTGATCCTAGAGCGTGTCTGTCTGATCCTAGAGCGTGTCTGTCTGATCCTAGAGCGTGTCTGTCTGGTCCTAGAGCGTGTCTGTCTGGTCTGGTCCTAGAGCGTGTCTGTCTGATCCTAGAGCGTGTCTGTCTGATCCTAGAGCGTGTCTGTCTGATCCTAGAGCGTGTCTGTCTGATCCTAGAGCGTGTCTGTCTGATCCTAGAGCGTGTCTGATCCTAGAGCGTGTCTGTCTGGTCCTAGAGCGTGTCTGTCTGATCCTAGAGCGTGTCTGTCTGATCTAGAGCGTGTCTGTCTGGTCTAGAGCGTGTCTGTCTGATCCTAGAGCGTCTGATCCTAGAGCGTGTCTGTCTGATCCTAGAGCGTGTCTGTCTGATCCTAGAGCGTGTCTGTCTGATCCTAGAGCGTGTCTGTCTGATCCTAGAGCGTGTCTGTCTGATCTAGAGCGTGTCTGTCTGGTCTGAGCGTGTCTGTCTGATCTAGATGTCTGTCTGGTCGAGCGTGT
>NC_056711.1:22176975-22191975 GCF_018831695.1 Puntigrus tetrazona | reverse complement strand
GTTTTTGTGATGTGTTGTGTCCCTGCTCTCAGAGAAGCCTGTGCACCCACGCACTGAAGATGAGGATAAGAGTCAGTTTAAGATGTTCCAGACGATCGCGCTGTCGGTGGCCGTGGCCGTGGCGTACATCATCGCTGTGCTGGGACTGATGTTCTACTGCAAACAGAGACGCAAGAACAAACGTCTTCAGAAGAACAGCGCTGGAGAAGAGCCTGAGATGGAGTGTCTGAACGGTAGAGAATACACGTGCTCTTCACTGTGCCCAAAATGTATAACTGCATAAAAATATGCACCTTTGTACTGAACATTAATGGAGCAGCATATTTTGAGTGAAATAAATCATGCAAGTTGTTTATTTTGGTTTAAAATTTGATAAACGTATGAGGTGTCCAGGGGGGTATTGATACGAATAACTGAGCTAAAATAATGTTTTTTAAATAAAAATAAAAACTTTTTTTGCTTAATTTGAAAAATATAAAAATATAAGAAAAAACATAAGAATATATAAAACTTTTTTTGTTAATTAAATACACTGTCATTTAAAATGTTAATATAAAAAATACAGAAACAAAATCATTTTAAAAAGCATTGAAGGAGATAATAATTGAACATAGATTTAGAGTAGTAATAAATTCATTTATTTTATAATTGTACAATTCTATTATATGATATGATTAATATCATGTTTTTAAATATGATGGATTCATTCTAAACATGGTGATAATCTCAACATAATAATTTAACCTTTGTCTCAATATATTTAGATTCTCATTCGCTGGGTAAATCTACAACGTTTTAAAAAACATCAAATATTAGATCAAGTAAGCACTGAATTAACTTTATCATGTCAGGGATCAGCCAGATTTGCATGTGCATCTTAAAAAAATGGACGTTTTAGAAAATACTATGCCACGTTTTTGTGCCATGTAGTAGTTTAGAGGAAAATAATCATCTTCAGCCTCATGGTGCCCTACTGTCACATGATTAATATCAGACTAATCATCAGCAGCTGACAGATTACTGTCTCTTATATGTAGAGGTTCTTCAACTTCGTCATTTCTGCTACTTTCTAAAGGCGTGTGTTCTGTTTTCACTCATTATTGAGGGGTGTTTGTGTTTCCTGTAGGCGGCGCTGTCCAGCTGAACGGCCACAGGATGTCTGAGATCCGTGAAGAAGTGGCTTTAACCACTATTGGACCTTCAGCCAACTCCGAGAAACAGCAGAGCTGCGGTGATAAGCTACACTTTCCCAGAGCGCACCTGCAGACCATCACTACACTGGGTGAGAAATCATCAAAACTCGCCTCGGGTCACGTTTAGAATCATAATTATGTAAAAGATTTTACGTTATGATGGTATTTGTATCTAGATTTTGGATGTTACTTAAAGAAATCGCATCATAATTATTTATTAAAGTGATAATTTGCTGAAAATGTACTCATCCAAGATCAGGATGAGTTTGTTTCTTCATCAGATCTGGAGAACTATGCTCTGTAGTGAATGGGTGCCGTCAGAATGAGAGTCTGATAAAAACATCACAATAATCCACAGCTCTCCACTCTCCAGAAGACAAAAGATTAAACTAATCCAGCATTAAGATGTGTTTAACTAAAATACCCATAATCCATAGTGACTCAGGAGAGAAATCTGCACAGATCAATCAGCGTTTACAAGCCAAAAGAGTTCTGAACTGAGTTAATACTTTCGTCTTCTCCAGATGTTAACTGATGGACTGGAGTGTTTAGATGTTTTTATCAGCTGTTTGGTCTCTCATTCTGACGGCACCCATTCACATCCATCGCTGAGAGAAATCTCCAAATCAGATGAGGAACACACTCATGCGTCGTGTGTGTGTGTGTGTGTGTGTGTGTGTGTGTGCGCTCAGGTCGTGGGGTGTTTGGCGAGGTGTTTCTGGCTAAAGCGAGGTCGATAGAGCAGGCAGAGACCGAGACGCTGGTGCTGGTCAAGAGTTTAGAGAGCAGCGAGGAAACGCACCGAAGCGAGTTCAGACGAGAGCTGGAGATGTTCAGCAGACTCCATCACCCTCACGTCGTACGACTGCTGGGGATCTGCAGAGAAAGCCAGCCACATTACATGATCCTGGAATACGTGGATCTGGTACTAAACGCCTTCAGACTCCTTATTAATTCCATGCAGCAGTCAGTGGTCAGCCCAAAGAAAATCAGCTCTTTCTAGGGGAATATATTTAGATCGTCTAGCTGTATATGGATTAATGAGGTTTCAGTAATTATAAGATATTCATAATAATAAGCTGATTTCCTGTCTTATATGAGATGATGTCAATCTCAAAATAGAGTATAATTCTCAATGATGTGTGCATTAGTAATTAGTAATTAATCTAATTGCTGCATGATACAACACTAATCTAATAGCTCCAAAACACTTCATGTGTAGTTCTATACAACATTACCGTAATCGAGCAAGAGTTACAATAAGATCTATTTCCAAACGAAAAAACTCATGTCAAGGAGCTATCAAGCCATCACTTTACTTGAGTTTTTATGCTATTTCAAACTAAATTCAGGTCATTAAAAGCCTCTTGACTCACACTATCCTATCAGTGAATATGGGGTTTTGACTACGGATAAGCTGAGAAATATTATTAATGTAAAGTGATCCTAACTGAGGGACACCTTCATGAATCATTGTCGATCCATCTTTATATATTGGGATTTAATAAATACTGCAAATAAATAGAGAGAAAACCAAGACAGGGATACTACATCATCTGGAGAACAAGCTTTTCTGATGAATTTCTGTCTGTTTTAATTCTATGCTCATGTCTGTTTGTGACGCGTTAAAGTGTTTCGCTGGTGGTTTTCTCTGGTTTTTCAGGGCGATCTCAAACAGTTTCTCAGGATATCAAAAAGCAGCGACGAGAAACTCAAGCCGCATCCCATCAGCACTAAAACTAAAGTAGGTTATCTGAAGCGTTCGGCTGTCTCTGAGCTGATCCGTGTGTTTAACGGCTCTGGTCTTCTGCAGGTCTCTATCTGTGCTCAGGTGGCTCACGGGATGCAGCACTTATCAAACAAGGGTTTTGTGCATAAAGACCTGGCGGCCAGGAACTGCCTGATCAGCGGCCAGAGACACGTCAAGGTGTCTGCTCTCGGTCTCAGCAAAGACGTGTATAACAGGTACCGGCGCTTTCAGTCCGTGTCAGGATCTTTAAACGGAGGCAGTTCACATCCAAGACATGAAGGAATAGAGGACACGGTATTTCCAGTAGTTTTGATTGTAGGATCAAAAGCACAGAGAGAGAAATTGAGCCCAATTAAATATACTAGGACTGAATCCAAAAATGCAGGACTTGCCTTTGATTCTGATTTTAAAGCTCATGTGCGTAATATTACCAAAACTGCATTCTATCATCAGAAGAATATAGCATTTTTTTTCTTTGAGCAGTAGAGAAAAATGAATGCTTGCGTTTATAAATAGCAGGCTTGACTTTCGTAGTGCCCTCCTTTCAGATCTACTGAAGGACTACAATTAATACAAAATTCTGCTTCTAGAGTATTGACTATTTATTCTAGAATAGCAAAAAGAGAGACCGAGTTACACCTGAATTAAAGTCATTAAGGTTAGTGCTCCAGTCTGTCATGAACCCAGAAGGACTCTCAGGTCTTTCTGATTATTAGAACGAAACTAATTCGGTGCCGCTGCTTTGATCCGTGATGCTCCGCTCCTCGAGAACAACCTTCCAGAGGACATATGAATAGTTTTAAAACCTAGTTTTTCAGCCTCCCTGTAACGTTCTGAAAAACCTCAATTTCATATTTTAATTGTCTTAATACATTTTTTTCTTGTATTGTAACGGATCTATGTATGTTTTGCATTTGGTGTATTCTTCTTACCTCTGGAACCTCGTGAACTTGTTTGGAAAGCGCTGTATAAACAAACATCTGCTCGCTCGCAGAGCGCCATCTAGTGTTGATGAAGCTCAGTCACTAGAACAGGTGTGTGTGTGTGTGTGTGTGTGTGTGTTCAGCGAGTACTACGAGCACAGGCAGGTCTGGATCCCGCTGCGCTGGCTGGCGTCTGAGGGTGTGTTTGAGGGAGAGTTCTCCGGCAGGACGGACGTCTGGGCGTTCGGGGTGCTGATGTGGGAGGTGTTCAGTCTGGGAGAGCTGCCCTACCTGGCTCTCAGTGACCAGCAGGTGCTGGAAGGTGAGCAGGGGGTCATCATACTGATATCCATCATGTCGACTGTATTTATAGGATTAATAGAGTCCTTTAAAATCTTTTAAAAATGTACGTAAGACCATGAAAGTCACCATAAAATCAAAATGTGCAATTTGTGCAGTGTTTATCTTAGGATTTGTCCATGCACACCTTTCATGTGCCCTCATACGAATATCTTTAAATAGTCTTATTATCATTTTAAGAGGTTTTATATTTGGGGCTGAGAGAAAAGAAACCGTAAGATGATTTAATGTGATTATTAATATTTAAAAGGCAATGAATGAAATAAATGTGAAAGTCAAGCATTCGGCAGGATTTCTGTTTCATAGCCGTTAGGAATTAAAGACTGCTGCACATTTATGACCAACAATTCGACTCTTGATGAATTATGACAATGTTTACTTCGTGATTATTTATCAGACCATTATTTAACACATTTATATTTATTTAACTAGTTTTGCCGCATATCATCGTATCAGAAAAATTAACTGTAACTCAACCTCTTAGTAATTAATATGCATTAATATATGTGAAACAATTTGTGTGTCTTGTGTCTCTGTGTCCTATGTCCGTCTCATGTGTCTGTATGTGTCTTGTGTGTCTCTTTGTCTCATGCATGTCTCTCTCTATGTCTCCGTCTCGTGTGTCTCTGTGTATAATGTGTATCTCATATGTGTCTCTCTGCGTCTCTTTGTTTCACTCTGTCTCGTGTCTCTCTATGTCTCCTGTGAGGTTCTGTGTCTTATGCGTGTCTCGTGTGTCTCTTTGTCTCATGCATATCTCTCTGTGTCTCTGTGTGTCTCTCCGTGTCTCATGTTTGTATGTTTCACTCTGTCTTATGCGTGTCTCGTGTGTCTCTTTGTCTTACGCAAGTCTTGTGTACGTGTCTCTCTGTGTCTCATATGTGTCTCTGTGTGTCTCTCTGTGTCTCATGTTTCTGTTTCTTGTGTGTCTCATACATGTCTCTCTGCCTCACGTGTGTCTCTCTGTGTGTCTCTGTCTTACGTGTGTGTGTCTCTCTGTGTCTCATATATGTCTCATGCGTGTCTCTCTGTGTCTCAGGTCTCCAGGCTGGTACTCTGCGCTTGTCTCCTCCAGCGAAGTGTCCTGCTCACGTCTGCAGTCTGATGAGCCGCTGCTGGGCGTCCAGCCCTAAAGAACGGCCCACGTTCAGCGAGATCCTTCAGATTCTGACCGATTCTCCCACAGACACCAAAGTCTAGAGGATCACGGCTGCAATCAGAGACTCTGTCACACACATTTCAGACGTGAGAGTCTGCTTCGAGACCCGCTCAGGATCAAACTGTCCCATTACTGATCTGTTTACACTTCTGTAGAAGCTCCTTCCTCTCGCCGGAGCCTCAGGGACCCCGAGGATGACCTTTGACCTCTGCAGCGCAGGACAATCGCAGATCCATCAGGTTACAGACGCAGGAGGAGGTACTGCACACACATGATGCTGGAATCACGTCACGCCTGCGGCTCTCGTCACGCACTGGAACCAGTGCATGCAGTCGAGTGTGTGTGTGTGTGTGTGTGTGTGTGTGTGCGCGTGTGTGTGTGTGTGTGTGCGCGCGCGCGTGCGTGTGTGTGTGTGTGTGTGTGTTTTACAGGTTGATGTTATGTCACGAAACATTAGTGGAGTTCAGTCAGAGATTATTGATGCAGTCAGAGATTGACATACAACTATATAATACAATATTAACAAATATTCACTAATTAACCTGTGTGTGTGTGAGAAGAGAGATAGTTCTTAGTGATGATATGATCTTGATGTTTCTCAGAGGTGCTCACAGGTCAGCTGACTGTGTTACTGTAATAAATAAATATGCAACGCCTCAGATTCTAAGCCATGATTAATTCCCCGCTCACTATCCGTCTCCTCGAATCCTTCTGGAGACAAACACACCTGATAAACTGAAACGATGTATGGATTACGCTTCAAACTTAAGATGTCATGTTAGATCAGTGGTTCTCAACCGGGTCCAGTAGGAGGCCTCAAACACATTATTTAAAATAAGATGAAATAAGCAAGAATTTTTTTATATTACAATTGTTTTATATATATGAGGTATCCTGATTTTAAAAGTGATTTCTAGAGCTGGAAAATGCCATGAAAATGAATCAAATGTTAAAATACCACGGGCATTTTAATAACAAATACACATTTAAAAAAAAACTAAGACATAATCCTGATCCAGTGAATCGCAAATGACTGAAAAAGTCACATAAATTCATTGGTTTGAAACATTTAGGTCCTAAAAGCTCTGGGATGGAGAGAACCAGGAGTGAAGGAAAACAGCAGATATTATAGAGACTGGACTGGAGAAGCGCTGCTGTGAGGTTATGATGAAGGCTTTGTGTCTCTTTGGTTTTAATGTGGCCAGTGTTGTAGAAACACACCCCGGACTGTCTTCATCAGGTGATCAGATAAAAGAACAGGTCAATTTTGACTTTTACAAATAAAAGTGCCTAGAACATGAAGGACTTATTTGCTGTTTTTTTTTTTGCAGTATCTTTTGTAATGCGGTTAATGCTTGTTTTTATATACTCTTTTCATATGCATTATTATTATTGTTGTTGTTGTTGTTATTTGTTTTAATCTCTGTGATCATCATCACTGTCTGTTCATGGTTATTTTTAAGGCAGGCTCTCTTTTATATTCTGCTTTATAAAGGTCACAGTAATCCAGATGTAATGCTGCTCTCATTAAACAGTCATGTTTTAACAGCGTCTGTGCTTCAACAACAGTTTGAGCATCTTTTCTGCTTCTCCGTGTCTAATTGATCAAATGAAGCCCCAAAAACTAGATGTGTTTATAGTATTTAATGATGACCGTATTCATGTACCGCGGTATTTCAATGGTAATCATAGAATACTATGGTAAATCTCTTTTTGTAAGTTTTCCTCTGATCCAAAGACGCAAGCATCATTACTTTGAAGGACTAGAATGAAGTAATGGATGCTCTGCAGTGAATGGGTGCCGTCAGAAACAACTAAAACAGTCCATAATAACTCTTCCTCCAGTGAAGAAGTACATCTCTTGTTTCTCACATCAAAATCCAGACACATTTGTTTAGATTTGTTCTAGATTGTTGTAGATGCAGATTTCTCTCCTGATTCAGAACACAGCACTTCTTCACTGGAGGAAGAGCTATTATTAAAAACATCTTAATGCTGGATTAGTTTGATCTTTTGTCTTCTCCAGATGTTAGCTGTGGATTATTGTGATGTTTTTATCAGACTTTTTGATGCAAGTTTTGTCTGAGCTATTCTTTTAAGTTTGCGTTAAGGCCAGAAGATGGTGCCGTGAGACGAAACTCCCACAAATCCAACAAAGACTTGTGGAGTACAGGACAGAGTTCAGATGACTTGTATTGGTCTGAGATGTTTTGGTGTAGTTTGGCTGAAGCATGTCCACTCTCCGTTCTTCATGCTGGCTCTGATGCACCATAAATGGCCTCCATCTGTTGGACACTGAGTCATGAGTGTGTGTGTGTGTGTGTGTGTGTGTGTGTGTGTGCGTGTGTGTGCGCGTGTGTGTGTGTGTGTGTGTGTGTGTGTGTGTGTGTGTGTGTGTCTGTGTGGTAAGCTAGAGCAGAGCTTCTTTTGCCATGCAAATGATGTCCGTCATCAGAGAAGAGCTCAGGTGCGTGTCACTCTTCTCTGCTCTTCATACGGATTAAAATCTCTCACCGATGCTGCTTTTTTCTTGCTTGCCTCCTGTTTTCTCAAAAGCCGTTTGTTGCTCTGACACGCAAATGTTGCGTTCATTTAGATTTGTGTGCAACCTAAACTTGAAAACTGTCGATTCTCGCTCTTTCTGAGCTTCTCCGGCGGTTTACAGAAGCACAGTTCAATACACAACTCATTATCAAAGCCATTCTGGTCTGTGTGAAATGATGAAATGACAGAAGTTGCTGGCGTCTCGAGGTTCTGGAGATCCGTGGCCTCTGAGAAGCTCTGACGCGTGTCACGACCGAACACAAAACACTCTCCATTCTGTCCTTCTAGAACATTCCTGCGGGGTGAAGAATACACAGATTATGAAGCGTTTGATTCAAGTAGTTTAATGAAATGTTCAGCTCTCTCTCGTACCTCAGAGTCTGAGGCTTTTATAACCGTTTCTATGGGAACTACATTTGTGCCTTAGTGCCACGAAATTACATAAATGCTTGTTGCAGTGGAATGGAATGATTGTTTGGTTTGTTTATTTGCTTGGTTTTATTAATATTTATATTAATACTAACTGATAGTGTTGTGAAAGTTTAATAATGCAGTTTTAATCGTGCATTTTTCATAGTCCTCCGCACACTTGCATAAATCACGTTAATAACCTTACTATTGTTGTTATTAATATCCTGCATCTATTAATACGCGAAGCTCCTCCCCCTAGGGTGACGTGTGAAGTGAGCGCAACCGTTTTGGTATTTATGCAAATGAGATGTGTCTTTAGCCAACCGCGCTGCAGGCCGTCCCCGCGCGAGCCAATCGCTGGACTCGACTGTGACTCGCCATATAAGGAGCGAGAACTCCAAAAAAGGAAACAGCATATCTCTTTATATGGAGGAACGTAGATCGGCCGTGTGTAGATCCCTCCGCTGCGGCGTCGCGAAGCGTCACACACGCGCGGTGACTGTCAGCTCTGAGCGGCTGGACGCGGAGTCGAGGCGTTCGCGGCGCGTTGGCGAAACAGAGCTCTGATTTGACGCGTTCGCGGCGCACTAGACGACGCGGCGGAGGGATCGCGGAAGCGCTCGTGCGGTTTTCCTTTTAGAGAAAGCGTGTCTTTCGCGGAGCTCCAGGGGGAAGGGGAAGCGGGAGCGAAGCCGGCCGGAGGCGCTCAGGTTCAGCATCACTTCTCAAAGTTTCTCGCGGACTCTGCTGGTGTATGAGCGCCGCTGCGGATCTCGCTCTCTCACCGACTGTCGCTCCAGCGCTCCGCTGCCGTCACACGGATCGTTCTCCCCGGGTTCTAGGATGTTATCCAGCCAGACCGCAGCGGCTCTGAGTGGAAGCGGATCAGCGGCGGGGAAGAGCGCAGGCCACGGCGCGGTGGTGATGGGCGCCGGGGTCCGTGCGGGGTTCGCTCGGGGGCTGGGGCCGATGGGGCTCGGGATCCCAGGGAGGTTCGAGCCGGATAAAGAGGGACCCCCGCACCTCTGCAGCGGCTCCGACGCGGACTCCGACTCCGGCGATGAGGACGAGCTCTTGGGGTCAGTCGGGGACAACCGGAGGGGAGGCGGCGTCAAGCGGGAGAGAGCAGAGATGGAAGCCGCGATTGTGGGACCCGAGGCCGGCTTGCCTTCCGCGGCGCTCGCGGCTGGAGCGACTGGAGCGAAACCGGGCAAGAAGACCCGCGGAAGAGTGAAGATAAAGATGGAGTTTATAGACAACAAACTGCGTCGGTACACGACCTTCAGCAAGAGGAAGACGGGCATCATGAAGAAGGTAAGAAACTATCGCGAAGAACCACCAGACGCTCAAGTGGTGTTAAAGGTCACGTTACTGAAAGTTTGTAGGTTCGAGTCCCGCTAGAGAACCGCGTGACTCAATAGAATAAGTAGCTGCAGAAAATGCATCAAAAGTGAAATGTATAAAGTTCTCTCCACTGGTGATGGAAAGGAAGGTCACGGAAGTCTAGATCTAAGAGCCTAAAAATCGAACTTGATTGAGGGCCGTGTACAAAATGAAATGTTGCAGTAATGCTATAATAAAATGTATCAAATTTCTTGCATTAAAAAAATATTTAATAATTAAAATTAACTTTATTTTATTCACTTGTATAGTTCAAAATTTCACTAAACTAAATGAAAGTAGCAAAGCTATGCCTAAAAAGCCCTTTTTTTAAATGAATTTTTTTTTAAGCTTATTTATTAATTGCTAGATTTTTCCGGGATGGTGGGCCCTCAGGCCCCGCTTTGGGCTCTTAACAGGTTCTCGGCATGCAGACGTTCCTCTTCTTCTCTATGTGTCTATGGGTTTGTGTGGGTCTTGTTCTTCTGCTGAAGTCTCTGTGGTGTCACATGTCCTGTCCTTCGGTAGGTGATCTGAAGTCACAACAGACGCGACGGACTGAGCTTTAAATAGAACGAGCAACTGACATTCTCTATTACAGACCGGCAGCTCAAACCAAAACACTCTGGACTGAGCTCGACCGCTTTGTTCAGAGCTGAGGAGAAGATGCTTGGACATACGCATTTAGGAAACCTTTTGAGTGAAACATGAGGGTGAAAAAAATTATAATGATTTCGAGTAAACCGTCGCTTTAACGGAATTAAAAAAAAAGCAAATCTGCTCACTCTCAGGCCACCCGAGGTGTATATGTGTTCGTCAGATCTGGAGAAGTGTGTATCAGCAATGGAAGTGAATGGGTGCCGTCAGATAAAAACATCACAATAATCCACAGCACTCCAGTCCATCGTCTGGAGAAGACCGAAGATCAAACTAATCCAGCATTAAGATATTTCCATAATAACTCTTCCTCCCGTGAGAAATCAAGCAGCATTTAAAACTAAGTATATTTAATTTCTCCAGATGTTAACTGATGGACCGGAGCGCTGTGGATTATTGTGATGTTTTCATCAGACTCTCATTCTGACGGCACCCATTCACTTCCATTGCCGAGACTCAGACTCGTCCTAATCTCAGGTGTTGAGGTTGAACACATTTTCAGCACACGTTATTTTTTTTGTCGACCAGTTCCTTTAAGATGAAGCACAAGTCCGTTCATCTGAATCAAAGCGTGGTGGGTGTCTCTCTCGGGTCCTCCTCCTGATCTCCGTGACTGATTGGAAGGAGAGAGCTGATGGTCTTCCCGTGGAAAGGGAATTCTTCCGTTTATTACGGTTTGAGAAAGCGGAGGAATGAGTCGAACCCGACGCCAGGCGTTATCTGAAGCGCTCCATCTAGAATCTTCTCTGAGAGCTCTGTAGAGTTTGGTGGCTAAGCTTTGGCCGTTTTTACAGAAGAGTTGCTCCTCGCTTCATTTTCTTGTATTTTAAGAGTAAGAGTTGATGTTTTCCCATGGTTGTGACGTCTAAAGGCTGGTTTGGGGTAAAAGCCCGTGAGCGAGGCAGGCGTCACGAGGGTCGTAAAGCTCAGACAAATGTGCTTTCTCACGACACATGCTGGATGTTAGTGTTAGCTGCGGTTCTTCACCTGGTGTCCTCGACAGCTGAGCAAACGCAGAGCCGATGAGGAGACCATCTCCAGCTCATCTGTGCCGTTTACGGCTCTCACACACTTCACAGGAGCCTCCAGACCTCACACTGGCTCCAAGAAGAAAACGGAGGGAGTTCATGCTTAAAATGAGTTGGAAATGTTAATAAATGGTCATAAAACATGACTTTTATATCTTAAAGGAAAAGCAAACAAAAATGCACAAAAACGGTTGTGTTCCAAATTTGTGGTTGATACTTAAAAAAAAAAAAGTTTTAATTTGTAGTAAAGTTTAGTTACGTTAGTTGAAAACTCTTCTTGTGGTTTTTTGTTGTTGTTGTTTTTAATTATTAACCACAAATTTTGAACACAACTGTTTTGTGCATTTTTCATAATAAATGCACACACACTTTTCATTTCTGCAGTAATCAAATCGAAAAGCAAACTTTTGCAAACACCTTTGCTATGATATTAATTGCTGCTAGATGTGTGTGTGTGTGTGTGTGTGTTACAGAGAGAAGTGTGTTGTGTTTTATGAAACTAAACCGAGTCAAAGGCTGAGAAGGAGTGTATGGTTTAGTAGATCTGGTGTGTTTCTGCTGTTTGAGAGTTGGCTTCAGAAACCGTGTTGAGAGAAGAGTGTGTGTGTGTGTGTGTGTGTGTGTGTGTGTGTGTGTGAGTGAGGGAGCCGCTCAGGAAGGCATTTGTGATTATTATGGAAGGTGTTTGGGTTCTAGGCAGAGTCTCTTGAGCACGTGATGCTTTGTTCTTCAGAACAGATGGAGATCGTTTCGTTCCTGATCTAACAGCTGAAGAGAAACGCTGGATCTTCAGGACAGCAGCTGAGCAGATATGACATTCGTTAGAGTGATGATTGTTTTAAAGGTGAATGTTTCCCAGATGAGTTAAAGCAGGTTAGTCTCTCTGGTCTCTATTAATAGTCTTATCTCGGAGCGCTTCGGCCGCGTCTGGACCTGGTTATCTGTTAGTAATCACTCATGTCAAACAAGCGTCTAAAAGCATAAAGAAGTTCTGGAACGTCGCAAGATTGAACCCAAATGAAGTCCCGTTCATTACTGTAGTGCTGTTTAAAATACAGATCACTCCAAAGCAGCTTCTCCGAGATAAACAGGAAAACCGTGTTTTAGTGCTGACTAAATTTACTTCAGCTGTAAAGCAGAGGAGGTAGAAATAGTTCTTTTTCCATTAAAATCAGTTCATTGTTAATTCAGTTCAGTTTAATAGCGGCGTGAAGTTCATCAATTATTGATGGAGCTCAGTTCATCTGTAAAGCTCTGGAGGAAGTGATGTCATCCTCAGTGAGAAGTGTCTCTGACTCAAGGAGACCAAAAGTGATCTGTTTTACGTGAAGCTTGGCTTCGGTTTTTGAAAAGTTACCAACCATCGCCATCATTTTTGCTGATTTTCACAAAAATGTCTTGCCCTCCTGAATGTTTTGTTGTATTAATATCTGAACATGCAGTACATCAAAACAAATATCACACCCTTTACTTTCAAACATCCATCAGCGGAAACAAAAGAGTCCAGGGACAGTTCATTCTATGAAGATGTGTTCACCAGGAGTCTGTTCATCAGATCTGGAGACGTGTCTCGGTGAATGGGTGCCGTCAGAATGAACTCCATAATCTATAATTATAGAACTATAACTCTTCTTCCAGTGAAAAAGTAAAAGTCTAGCCACATTGTTTTGAACTGTTTTAAACTCTTCTGGATCTGTGCAGATTTCTCTCTTGATTCAGATACAGAGCACTTTTTCACCGGAGGAAGAGTTATTATAGATTACAGACTCATATTTGGGTTAAAAACTTTGGATTAGTTTGATCTTCTGTCTTCTCCAGATGTTCACTGATTATTCTCATGTTTTTATCAGACTCATTCTGACGGCACCCATTCACTTCCATTGAGACACATTTCCTCAGATCTGATGAAGACACACGCTCCTCGTGTTCTGGAATGGCTAGGTTTGACATTGGTGTGTGTGTGTGTGTGTGTGTGTGTGTGTGTGTGTGTGTGTGTGTGTGTGTGTGTGTGTGTGTGTGTGTGTGTGTGTGTGAAGGCGTACGAGCTCTCCACGCTCACAGGGACTCAGGTTCTTCTGCTGGTGGCCAGCGAGACGGGACACGTCTACACCTTCGCCACTCGTAAGCTGCAGCCCATGATCACCAGCGAGACGGGCAAAGCTCTGATCCAGACCTGTCTGAACTCTCCAGACTCTCCGCCTCGCTCCGACCCGTCCACGGACCAGCGCATGAGCGCCACGGGCTTCGAGGAGACCGACCTCACCTACCAGGTGTCTGAGTCCGAGAGCCTCGGAGAAACCAAGGTGAGTCTCTTCAGCTTTCAGGTGATCAGCTACAGAAGCACTTTATACAGTACATTAAAAACCACACGGGTCTGCAGAGTGCACGGGAATGTTCTTTTCTTTCACTGCTTGATTCATACATGCATATATTTATACTGCTTCATATAGTTATTCAGTTTCACACAAAGAGTGCGCTGTTTGACTACACATGTGATATTGATTATTTGTATACAACAGTTAAACAAGGTGATTAAGAGAATTACATTTAGCACAAAAATCAGAGCAAACACTGTTTGTTGAGCTACATGACACTGATTCTTTCCTGAACGAATCAGTCGTTTAAATGATTCACTTCAATCGCAGTGACCTGCTGCCACCGGCGGTTTTAAAACATTTACAGAATCATATTTCAATCATTTTAAATATCAGCGTTTATTACATCAGTATCGAAATTCAAAGATGAAAGATAATGGACACTTTTAATCCAAACTTTAGGAGTCCACAGTAGATACCAGCATAACAACACAATCAGGGAAATAGTTATTCTTATCAGTAGACTCCCAGAAAAACATTTTATTTCTTTCTTTTTTTGTCACAATCGCACCCTGATTCTGCCGGGCTCTCTCTTTCTTCAGACTAGAGCTTATATACTACGAATAAAATTACATTTATATGGAAATGTTAAGTGTTGAATGTTTTTAAAAACATATACATGTAATAAACATTCACAGTACACACACACACACACACACACACACACACACACACACACACACACACAGAGTATGTAAACGTTTATTTTGACTCGATTTATCACCACAAATGGTTTCGCAGCCGCTTTTCATCATCTTTTATGAATCTCTGAATCACAAAGGCTGTCGATTCGCTCCAAAGTCCACACGCTGGAGAGTTCTTGTTCACATTAAAGTGTGTTTGTTCTTCTGATCCAGACAGTCCGTCTGTTTACTAGAGTGATGGACACCTTCACTCCTCCTCCACTCCAGCAGATACTGAATATAAATAGAGCCGCGCTTCGGCGTGTAGTTTGTTGATGTGATCCGGTCAGAAATGAATCACTTGTAAATGACTTCAGAGACACAGAGGTTCAGCGCCGTCTGAAACCAAACAGATCATGTTTACTTGTTGCTTTCAGTCCCGAGGAAGTATTGATCCTGCTGTGTGTTAGTTCAGATTTCCTGATATCATCAGAGTGTGTGTGTGTGTGTCTGCTTCAGAGTGTGTGAGAGTGTGTGAGAGTGTGTGAGAGTGTGTGAGAGTGTGTGAGAGTGTGTGTGTGTGTGTGTGTGTGTGTG
>NC_056711.1:22164475-22169475 GCF_018831695.1 Puntigrus tetrazona | reverse complement strand
CTTTTTATCTGTGGATCCTGAAAAATAAATATCACAGTTTCCACAAAAATATTAGGTAGCACAGCGTTTCTAATTTTCGAAAATTAATGTTCCTTGAGAAGCAAATCAGTATATTATGATTTCTGAAGGATCATGTGACACTGAAGACTGAATAAAGCTGACAATTCAGCGGTGCATCACAGAAATAAATTACAGTTACAGCTGTTTAGAATTAGAATAATATTTCAGTTTTCGCAGTTTTTTTATTAAATATACAAAAATATAAGACTTTTTGTAGACTCAAGCAGACTCAACAACTTCAAACGTGTCATTGATTTTGAATTTTAGTTTGAATATTTCGGAGCTTAGTCTGTGTTTTTAACATGTTCTCTGTGTTTCTCACAGTGCTGTTCAGCATCATTGAGATGTGATTCTACAGCTGTGTCACAATCACATTACCATCACATCACATTTGATCAATCAATCAATCATTTTTATTTCTATAGCACTTTTAACAACACAGGCTGCATCAAAGCACTGAACAGAATAAAGTAGAAGAATACAATGACAGGGATGTATAATAGTGATCACATCACAATCACATCACCATTACAAACACATCGCATCCCATCCCATCATAATCACATTGCACCATGTCACCAGCGCTGTCACATCACGTCTCAATCACATGACCCCACAACCACACCCTAATCACATCACAATCACACCAGCATCAAATCACAATCTCATCTTGATCACATCACAATCACATTACCCAATCACTATCACACCGTCATTATTCCCCCGTTAGCATCTCATTTCACACGTCGCTCCTCAGCACCACACGCTTAGGTGACGTTTGAGTGAAAGATCCACTCAACACACTGCAGGGAGAGGTGTGTGTGTGTGTGTGTGTGTGTGTGTGTGTGTGTGTGTGTGTGTGTGTGTGTGTGTGTGTGTGTGTGTGTGTGTGTGTGTGTGTGTGTGTGTTTAATGAAAGAGTGCATTTCATCCTCAAGGGCCCTCATAACCCACACACACACACACACACACACACACACTCACAGTGAATGTAGTGTAATATCTAGTTCACTGACACAGTAGTGAGATGAAAACAGAAGTGTAGTTCTCCAGAGCAGATGATATACGTGTAGTGTGTGTGCAGCTCGAGATCAGATGTGTGTACGGTGCGTGTGGAGGCTCTGCTGCCTCTGAGAGCAGTTGTCATGGTAACAGTCACAATAAAAGATGAGCACGTTGAACTTTATTTGAACTGCAGGATTTACTGTAAAACTACTTCTGAAGATTTCTTTATAACTGCAGTCAGTATATATGAAGAAAAGATATGTTCCGTTAGCATTGATACGGTGTTATAAACTATTAAACATGTTATAAACTATTAAAGGAACACACTTTTTTATTTTTCCAAACTCCCCAAGATTTAAGCAGTTAAGTTTCACAGTTTAGAGCATCGCTGGCCCGAAGCTACAGCTAAAAGTGCTCTTAAAACTTTGATTTAAATTTGATTATTGAATTCCTAAAATTACATAAAATGTTTATAAAAAAAATAAATGAATGCTAATTATAAATACATTATATATTAATAAACTTACCAATAACTAATAAAAATGCCATGACAAAATGTTATGAGCTAAAATGTAGTTGAATTAAAAATGGAAAATTATAGCTAATTCAATAGATTCTTATAAAGGTATGCTTTTATCATCCTGACGGGGTTTATTTCAACATCATATCTGTCATATGTAAGTGTCATATTTGACAGAACGTTATGACATGGATTCTTATTAATGAAAAGCACAAATAAGAAATGCAAGGTTTTATAGTTTCAGAAAGTCCTGTTGATAATCTGTCTCTGTCAGATGATGTCAGCTCTGTTGCAGTGATGATGATGATGATGATGATGATGCTGCTCTTCCTCTCAGGACGCTCTGAAGCCGTCCTTCACCGTGGCCAGTGTCCCGGGCAGCAGCACCGTCCCCAGCTCGTCCAGCAGCCCGTCCTTCCCCATCACCAACTACCTGCCGCCGGTCAGCGGGAGCGGAGCCAAGAGCACCGGGGCCCCTGGAGGAGTCATGCAGCTGCCCGCCGGCTTCACCTTCATGTCAGGTGTGTGTGGGCTCAGGGGTCAGGGGTCATCTGCTCAATATAATCAGGCTCGTCTCGTGTCGTCTGATTCATCTTCTGTAATAAAGGAGTTTTCTGTTTTATTGTCATTTTAATTTAATACAAAATATTACTCAAAGTTTCAAAAATAAAATAGATCTGTATAATTATTAAAATCCTTTTAGGACTGTCCACAGTGATTTTAGCCTGGGGTTCTCAGGAGCAAAAATAAATTGTGTGTGTGATAGAGTGTGTGTGTGCGCGCGCTCATGTAAGTGTAAGTGTGTGTGTGTGTGTATTCATGAGTGTGAGTGTGTGTATGTCACACCCTCACTCTCTCACACACACCTATTTAGGACACAGGTGAGATTCACACACACACTCTCACTCACTCACCAAACACACACAGATTCAGTGAGTGTGTGTGTGAGCGAGTGTGTGTGTAAGCGAGTGTATACGAGTGTACGAGTGTGTGTGTGTGTGTGTGTGTGTGTGTGTGTGTGTGTGTGTGTGTGTGCGAGTGTGTGTGTGTACGAGTGAGTGAGTGTGTACAAATGTGTGTGTGTGTGCGAGTGAGTGTGCGTGTGTGTGTGTGTGAGCGTGCGAGTGTGCGTGTGTGTGTGCGAGTGTGTGCGAGTGTGTCTGTGTGTGTGTGTGTGTGTGTGTGTGCAGCGAGTGTGTGTGTGCGAGTGTGTGTGTAGTGAGTGTGTGTGTGTGTGTGTGTGTGTGTGTGTGTGTGTGTGTGTGTGTGTGTGTGTGTGTGTGTGTGTGCAGTGTGTGTGTGTATGAGTGTGTGTGTGTGTACATGTGTGTGTGTGTGTGTGTGTGTGTAGTGCGAGTGAGTGTGTGTGTGTGCGTGCGTGTGTGTGTGTGTGTGGCACGAGTGTGTGTCACACAGTGTGAGCGAGTGTGTGTGTGTGTGTGTGTGTGAGTGTGTGTGTGTGTGTGTGCGTGTGTGTGCGAGTGTGTGTGTGTGTGTGTGTGTGTGTGCGAGTGAGTGTGTGTGTGTGCGAGAGTGTGTGTGTGTGTGTGTGTGTTTAGTCACCTCCTCAGTATAATGTCATTCAGTGCAGCTCATCTCTAGTGTGTTTGATTGTAGTTCTGGAGGAGAATGATTTGCATGAATCTACAAAAGCGCCGTCTCTTGTCTGTAATGACTGAATACTGAGTGTGTGTATGAGTGTGAGTGTGTGTGTGTGTGTGTGTGTGTGTGTGTGTGTGTGTGTGTGTGTGTGTGTGTGTGTGTGTGTGTTTGTGTGTGTGTGTGTGTGTGTGTTGTGTGTGTGTGTTCAGTGTAAGTGTGATTCAGTGCAGCTGTGAGTGTGAGTGTGAGTGTGAGTGTGAGTGTGAGTGTGTGTGTGTGTGTGTGTGTGTGTGAATACTGAGTGTGTGTGTGTGTGTGAGTGTGTGTGTGTGTGTGTGTGTGTGTGAGCGAGCGAGCGCAGGTGAGCGGTGATCCGGATCCGTCTGATCGACTCAGTTATTTCTGTGTTTCCTGCGTCAGACTCTGCAGCTGCTCCAGTCTCAGCTCACAGCTGCTCATCAACCTCGTCCACCGACCACACACCCTTCAAACATCACAGATTATCATAACCCAAATCAACTGTAATTTATTTCTGTGAAGCGCAGCTGTATTTTACTCCGGTCCTCAGAGTCACATGATCTTCAGAAATCATAATAATATACTGATTTACTGCTAAATAAACACTTCTGATTATTATAATGTTGAAAACAGTTGTGCTGCACAATATTTCTGTGGAAACTGTGATGCATTTTATTTTTCAGGATTCACAGATGAATAGCAAGTTCAAAAGAATATATTATAACTGTCTCTCACTTTTTATCAATTTAATGCATCCTTGATGAATAAAAGTGTTAATTTATTTAAAACAAAATCATGGTGAATGCAGTCAAACCAAACATTATTCAGGCAGCAGATATCCTTTTTTTACAAGCAGGTGCAGAGCGCTGAAGTTAATTTATGTGAGGACAGAAGAATAAAGTGAACTGTGACACATTACACACAACAATTCTTAATACTAGCAAAGTGCTTTTCTTTAATTGCTAATGTGACCTTTTTCAGCTACATGGAGCATCTCTAAATTGGTTTTGTCTAATTATGTTCTTAAAGTTATCTGACATCATCAAGATAAAATATTCAAGCACACTTAAATTCCTGACCTTTTTTATGAACAATTTCCTTTGTAATGTGAGAAATGTCGACGATTTGGTTTGACCGTATGTATAAATGGTGTTTCCTCTTGTGTGTCCAGGCTCTCCGTTTGCTCCCGGGACTCCTGCGATTCCTCTGGGTCAGCTGCAGCAGCACTCTCTGGCCGGTCAGAGCATCACGGCCCCGGGGTCCGGCTCGTCTCAGGGTCAGCAGGGTCAGCAGGCTGTGTTCCGTCTGCCGGCCACCGTCTCGCTCGCCGGTGCGTGTCCAGCACACCCTCACTAGTGCACACTACACGCGTCGGCCCTGGTTTCCAGGCGCATCATTTCAGGCAAACTTTGGCGTATTGCATAAACGACACCGATGTGCAAAATGCATGTGAAATCTTAAAATGTGCATTTAAAAAATGTATTTGATAAGCAAACATTCATAAGCTATGATGAAAAACACATTTACTGAATGAATTCCTGATGTTAAGTCTTAAAATAATAAAGTAATGAAAATGAATGAAAACTGTGCAGACGTATTTTACAAAACAACAAAATTACTAAAACTTGAGAATTAAAATTAAATCTTAAACTATAATAGCAACTCAATACTACAATAATACTGATGCAAACCATGCTAAATATTTAAGTGTGTATTAAAGTAATTTTTTAGGAACCAGTATAATTTTACTGTAATTGAGATACTTTTATTAATATTTGGAATTGTTTTTTTTTTT
>NC_056711.1:22144475-22159475 GCF_018831695.1 Puntigrus tetrazona | reverse complement strand
GAACGCCAAGATCGACTGACCGCGCCCACAGAGACTGACGCCGCTATTTATTAACGCCTTCATACAGGTCCTCGTTTATACGTCTGACTCTACGGTTTCTGCTGGAGACAGCCACGGCACAGCCAGTGAGAAGTGTGTGTGTGTGTGTGTGTAAAAGTGAGAGAGTATAAGTATTGTTTTTGCATGCGAGCCGTGCGTGTGTGTGTGTGTGTGTGTGTGTGTGTGTGTGTGTGTGTGTGTGTGTGTGTGTGTGTGTGTGTGTGTGTGTGTGTGTGTGTGTGTGTGTTCGGTGTGTGTGTTCGGTGTGTGTGTGTGTGTGTGTGTGTGTGTGTGTGCGTGCGTGTGTGTGCGTGTGTGTGTGTGTGTGTGTGTGTGTTTGGCTGCAAAGTTATCTGAACAGATTTGGAAAATAAGACGAGACATATGGAAATGTACATAACCTGTTTTTTAATATTTGAGATTTGTTTTGCCTGTTTGTGCGATGGCATGTAGTTGTTTTTATAGATATTTTGTATACATTGTAACTTGTTTTGCTTATGAAATCTGATATTTCACCCTGTAAATTAATGTAATATAAACATATATTATATTGATTTATACACAGTGTTCTGACGAGAAATACAAAGATTTAGGATCAAACTCTTTTTCTCTCTTTTGTAACGTGAATGTGCCAAATCTCCTCTAAAAACACAAATGAAAAGAGAGAGAAAGAGGTTTGAAACGCTGTTTATCCCCGAATGCTGTTGATGATTCTGCCCGTGACACCCCGATGCCTACGAACGCTGAGAAACGCCTCAAACTGAGACAAAACTAAAGAAGTTCACCCAAAACTAGAATGTGCTCCCCTCAGCTCGTCCAACATTCAGATGAGAGTCTTCATCAGATCTGGAGAAATGTGTCTCAGTGAAGTGAATGGGTGCCGTCAGAACGAGCGTCTCATAAAAACATCACACTAATCCGCAGCGCATCTGGAGAAGACAAAAGATCAAACTAATCCAGCGTTAAGACGTTTATAACTGCGGTATAAATCCATAATCTGTAATAATCCAGTGGAAAAAGTGAAATCTGCTCAAATCAAACACAACTTTTTAAAGCTTTTTTTTAGTCTGTTGTCTGATGGATGTTTTTATCAGCTCTTTGGACTCTCGTTCCGACGGCACCCATTCACATCCATTGCTGGGACGCATTCCTCCAAATGAAGAAACAGATGAGCACAGTTTCAGCACAGTTTTTGGTTGAACTAATAATGTGTGTGTTGCACAAGTGCCCTGTCGATCAATCTAAGCGAAGAACGTCATATTGATGTTAAAGTGAATGAACGTGACAGTCGGTCTGAAGATGTCTTTCTTCTGTCTGTGGTGATGTTGTAAAGGGCTTCGGTCGACGGCTCAGAAGCTCTTGAAGCTCTTGAAGCTCTTGAAGCTCTTGAAGCTCTGCTGGAGGAGGTTCGCTGGCCTTAATATGCTCTGCGTGTTTTGAATCATCTCATACGTTGCGTTTGACGCGTTTCACATCACGCTGTTTTAGGGCTTATTTTCTTTTGCTTTTTCCATCTTTTTTTTCCTCTCCTTTTAACCTTGACACATGGCCACATTTTTACTGCGTAATGCTGAATATTTAGAGCTGATCCTCACTGAATGTGCTCAGAAAGCCTCTGTATCTGAGCCGGTTTGTTTGATATGTTTTGGTTAGTTTTAGAGAGACTGTGTGAGAGTAACACTGGTTCTTCTGTTGGATTATTGTGTGATTTTTCTGGTTTCCGACACGGCAAATGTACAGACCTTTTTGTAATAAAAAAATGGATCTTGTCACGCCTGGCTGTTTCATGATGGACTTTACTGAGACTCTACTGTGGTATCAGTGCTGTAACTAAACACACAAACCATGCTGTTTTATTCAGATGTTTATCCTTACAAAACACTGTAACCATTTGCAACCAAACATGATACTCAATATGCTGGATATTCCCTTTTTTGACAGATTTATTTAAATTATTATTACTACCGTGTTTTTACTACATTTCTAATGCTTAAAATGTGGTTAATGTAGTGGTATCAGTGGTAAATAGTCATGGTTTTACTATAAATAATCAAATTCAGTTAGTCATCATTTTGTTTTTCTTCTAGAGCTGTCATAGCTTCTTAAATTCAGGTAAGAAAAGGTGGATTGGTCTTATTTCTATTGGAAAAGTAAGACTGTTGGTCAAATTAGTCCTTAAGACACTATATTAAGATGCAATTGTTTGTGGAGTTTTACAGAAATTTCTTTACTACAAAAACTTAAAAGGTAGCGTAATATCCTATGCATTTAGGTCAGCATTGCTCTTTAATCAGACAATCCTGTCGTATCGTTTGATGTGATAAATTGTTGTAGCACTTTATATTTTTGTAACGTGATTTTGACCAAATATGTTGTGAAATTTTTGCAACAACAAATCTGCAATTACAAAAATTAATTATATTTTATTATTATGTTACAGTTTTTAACATATAAGGTAATAATAAATATTTAAAAGTGTGTATGCGCACAATATAAACAAATATCATAAAGTAACTGCAGCTGATAGTGCTGTGTGGTAAATAAGGGACTTTTATTTTGTGGTGTTTAAACGCGTGACTCTTATTTTGTGTGGTCGGTCACTTCCGGTGCTGAGAGATCTCTATAGCGACAGCCCGGCCGCCGAGAGGAGACTAGTGTAGTTAACTCTAGTTAGTTTGCTGTTTAGTTAGATTAGCCATCATGGCCAAAAGTGACGGCAGCTCGTACTTCAGGAGGTCCAGTGTGTTCTGGATGCTGGTCGTGGCGGGTTCTCTGAGCTTTTTCACGGTAAGATGACACGAATGAATTATTCAGTCAGTCAGGAAACACCTGAAGAGAATTTCAGAAAAACTTCAACCTAATCGAGTTTAAAACGACCGTCAGGAAATCAGTTTGACGTCTGAAGTAAAGGAAACGACGGCTTTCTGTGCTGAAAGTGAGCAAACTCACAATGATAAGGAGAAAAGAAACAGAGCGGGCTGTTTGGTAACCGATCCGTTCATTAGAGTGAACTTTACCTCAGTGTTTTACGACACTAACTGAACAAAGTCCTTTACGACCTTTACATCACATCCCTGCGTACTTAATAAGATTTAACATTTAGATTGTATCTATGTATATATGTGTGTGTATATAGTGTGTGTGTGTGTGTATATATATATATATATATATATATATATATATATATATATATATATATTGTGTGTGTGTATGTATATAATGTGTGTGTATATTGTGTGTGTGTGTGTGTATATAATGTGTGCGTGAGTGTGTGTGTGTATATAATGTGTGTGTGTATGTATATAATGTGTGTGTATATTGTGTGTGTGTGTGTATATAATGTGTGCGTGAGTGTGTGTGTGTATATAATGTGCGTTTGTGTGTGTGTATATAATGTGTGCGTGAGTGTGTGTGTATATATAATGTGCGTGAGTGTGTGTGTGTGTGTAATGTGTGTGTGTGTGTGTGTGTGTGTATGTGTATGTATAACCACAAGATAAAAAAGTTACAATGAATAAATTATATTAACCATGTTTTAATTATGATAATTGTATTAAAATCTATTAGCAAAGTGACTTTATTGTCAGCGTTATGAAGAGTACTAAACGTTACATAATGACAGGGATTCATGAACGGACTAATACAAATAATAAAAAGGCTTTACAAATGTATAAAACCACTTAAAATAAACTACTGTCACTGTGTGAATTAAGTAATTATTAATAAGCAACAATACCACTGAAGTGACCGTACAATGAAAACATGATAACCGCAGTGAGACTGAAACTCAAGCGAATAACGGGATGATAGTTTTATAAAACCTCCAGATAATTCTCTAATGCTTCATGAAATCATGTGAGCCTCATCAGAGACGCCTCGCTCTGCTGCTGAACACAGGCCGTGATTCAGGAGACGCTTTGAGGGAAAGCCCAGAGAAACCATTAGACTTTTTCACACTAATGTGTTTCTGGCGGCTTTAATAACAAGTCATAAAAATCCATTTTTTTTAATAAATAGCTTGAACTGCTGGTACAAAGTGCAAACGTTTTCCATCAGGATTTTCAAGCTGATGCTGAATTAATTTTTGCATCAACTTGATTCGTTAAAAATAAAACTTGAATTCTAAATGGTGGTGAAAATAATTCATTTAGTTTTGCCATTTTGTCCATTTGGTGCTGGCTCTGTATTATGACTCGCCTCCTGAATAATTATTTTCTCAATAATAATAATAATAAATATTATTAAAGTAATATTGTATCTTATTCTTGCTCTCCTTTGTGTTATTAATGCGATGGCTTAAATGTACATTGTATAATAAGCCCTGAGAAATACATATTAATTCATGATTCATGACTTATTCATATTCTTATTGTGTTGTATGACATTGTTGTGTTGTTTAAGATGCTTCCAGTCAAATGCAGTAAAATAAAATAAAAACTGAACGATGAACTTCATGACAAACAGGAAATCCTTCTGAGAGCGTTTAACCCCTGAACACAAGAAAAGCATCGATTATTTTCTGCAGAGGTTGTGCAGAAAGACCTCAAAGTGCATTTAATGAGTAAAAGCACAAAAAAAAGTAGTGCACTGTATGTGTGTTCACCTTAGTGTTGTTCTGTAACGCATGAATTAAGCTTGAAAATAGATTTAAAACGGTGTCTGGGACTGGTCGTGGGAATTCAGCTTCAGGGAGTTAGAAAAATGTGCTTATAGACATAAAATGTTGTCGGTTTTAAGTAAATTATTATGGTGCGGCTCAAAGGGAGTGACTGAGTGTACTGAGATAACTCTCTCCGATGTACTGGAGATCAGACGCTGTATAAGCATTGAGCGTATTATCTCATGAGTGAGCGACCATTTTTACAATATATTATTATATAACAAAAAAAAGATGAAACCGAAAAGGCACAGTAATAATAAAAGGCTGTGGTCAGATGTTGGTGAGAAGGCTGGTCGTGCAGTGATTGTGTTTGATTGGTTTCCAGTGGACGGTGTTCTGGCCTCAGGACGTCCCCTACAGCAGTCTGGGTCCCCTCGGAGCTCTGGCCAAGCATTGTGTGGACTATCACTATCCTGTGATGTATTACGGGTGAGTGAGACTCATTCAGGAGCTCGGAGCTGACGCTGAGCTTTGACGGCTCGTTCTGTGTTTCAGATGGTTTCTGACGTGGCTCATCCATCTCTTCGAGGCTCTCTTTGCGCTGAAGATCTGCAGGTAAGACGCGAGGCGTTTCATCTCCTCTTCCACACGGTGGCAGCACAGACCGTCACGTGTGAGGACGGGACCCATACTTCTGTGTGCTTTCACAACTCATGGAAGAGCTGAGTTAGTAGAGAAAGATACAAATAATAGATCAGGCAGAAAAAAATTGAGGTGGGATTGAGTGTTTGTCTTCGTCAGACCTGGAGAAATGTGTTTCTTTATCAGTGAATGGGTGCCGTCAGAATGAGAGTGTGATTAAAAACATCACGATAACTTCATGAGGTGAAACTAATCAAGCATTAGGATGTTGCTTGTTGTCTCTCATGTCAAAATCCAAACACATACGTGTTCAGAGCCATTTTGGACGGTTTTAAACACTGCTTGATGTGTGCAGGTTCAGAACTGAACACTTTTTCACTTGAGGAAGACTTATTATAGATTACAGAGTTAAAAACATCTTAAAGCTGGATTAGTTTGATCTTTTGTCTTCTCCAGATGTTAACTGATGGAGTGTTTTTTTTTTATCAGACTCTCGTTCTGACGGCACCCATTCACTTCCATTGCTGAGACACATTTCTCCAGATCTGATGATGATTTTTTTCCTGATCTCTGATGACCTGACGCTTTGGCAGAACTACTTTTACACAAAAATTGGCCCAAATGTTAGTGATCGATCAGATACAGGACTGTGTTGATCTGTGTGTGTGTGTGTGTGTGTGTGTGTGTGTGTGTCTCCAGTGATAAAGGCATAGACAGCACCTCCACACGTTTCCTGTGGGTCGCTCAGACGTTCCTGTTTGGTTTCGCGTCTCTGGGTCTTCTGCTCAAATACAAACCGGGCGGCCGATCCAAACGCGAGTGACAGAAAGCGCAGCCTGACGCCGATCCCCCGCAGGACGCTGATCTTTATATTCCAGAGGATTTATCCACCAGCAGGTTATATTTGAACAGTCTCATCCACCTCACTGATTCGTTAAAGGCTAAATGTCACCCGAGGCCTGGTTTACACGATCCTGGTTCAGTGAAGCTCTATCAGCAGTATTAGTGACGTAACGTCTGTCAGAAAGTCACTTCAGCGCCGTGTGGGTACAGTCAGACTCTTACAGCGCAAAATAAGAGCAATAAACCTCTAATACACACTGGTATACAAATCCAGGAAACATGGTACACTTCACAGAGACATGGAGAAGAAGGTATTCATCTAAAGATTTGCTGATATAAACCAAACCTCCCGCTGTACAACAGAATCAGAGTCCTCCATATAAATGATAATATTTACTTAAAGTGCTTTAAAACTATTTTCACTCAGAAACTGCATAGATTAAACGGCTAGAATTTTTTTTTGTATGAATTGTAAACACATTCATATTTTTCATACAGATAATTGTATCCAAAATTGAAAAGCATTATATTTTGAGAAACCTCGTCTCTATAATTGGTCTTTTGCATTAATAGTGTAACGGTGAGTAGATATATCTTATAATTGTGGGTACAATTATTCAAGAGGTCATAAAATGCATAATTAATGCATTCATAATTAATGTATTATAATATGCAGTAATATTTTGTATCAAAAGGTTTTAAATAACGGTACTTTGTCCTAAATTGAAAATAAAAATAAAACAATACATTTATAAATTTATAAAAACAATAAAAAATAAATTTTTCACTGTATGTTTTGCTGTAATAAAATAATGAAATTATATTAAAATTAAAATGAGTCAAGCTTAGGCCCTGTGTCGAGAACAACTGAGATACACTTTTATTTTTTAGTGACTTACGAATGAGGAAGAATCAAAATCAAGAAAAGAGCCAGAACGAGTCTGCTTGGCCTAACTAGAACACGTTACTCCACGCATCTGGGTTTCTCATTATATAATAGAATAGAGAAAGCGTCTTACAGTCTGCTCCGTTCGTAGACGGTTCACAGCTCAAATATGAAGGATCTTTATACCAGGCCGCCGCTGGACGTGATGTTCCTCAGACGCTGCTGATGGAGCAGACACCTGAACGCAGAGTATTCCTCTGACCGTCTCTCTCAGCCGCTGCTGCTTCAGAAACACTTGTGTAAGTGCAGCTGGTTATTTTTAGTACAGCAGAGCGTTAGATTCCTCCAGACTTCTGTGTTTTGGCTGGAGTTCGTGTGATTATGACGTGTGTGTTTAGTGTGAACGAAGGAAAATAAACCGCCTGATTTGACTTGCTTTGTGTCGTCTGTCACTCGATATACAATCATATCATAAAATACTGTCATACGGATATGAAGCTTCGTTTGTAGTTTTGACAGGAGCTCAGCGCTGGTTAGGATGCGGATGAATGAATCTGATTCGCTCTTCACACTGGATTCAATCACATGTGCTTTATTTAGAGCTGTGGTGTCCGACGTACTCATAATTCATACGGAGAGACATTTTTATGTTAGCATATTTATTGGACAATAATTACGCAATTTATTTTATTTGATAAAACCAACAACATTACAGCAGAGCACTGGGTGTCTTTATCACATCGTTTTATTTTAATATAGCAAAATATAACTTAATTGTTTCCTGCTTGCATATTTACACACAAACTAAAATCTGGTGCTAAATCTCTCTTTTCTTTATTCAAAGTTGATCCAGACACGTACATGGAACCTTTTTCTCTTTCAGTACTATACTGCCTCAATGGTTTGATATTTTCAGCTGTTTAATAATAATAATAAAAACTAAAGAAATCAGAAAAAAATGAACTCAAGCCCTTTTTCACCACTGAATGATATATAAAAACTAGTGATTGTGTCTTTTCTCAGAATTGTGCGACGATTGTGAGTTATAAAGTCCAATTTAGAGCCGGAAAAAAGACTTATGTATCTTAGAACTGAGACTTTATGTCACAAAATAATGATTCGCAATTAGTTTCAGTCTAAATCAAAGGATGGGGATCTAAAATATAATGATAGGTAATTTGCGCTTTCAAAACGAACTGATTAACGATCCGTGCTCCTGATTTTAATAATGATTTGTGAATCATCTTTTCAGATCAGGACTGTGTCATGAAGCGTGATTGGTGAACGAACCACGAAGTCCACATCTACATCGAATGATTCACGATACACACTTGTGCTTCCAAACAGTGAATCATTGCCACATAGCCTGCGTGATTTCTAAAAATCATTAATAGATCCGATGCTAATGAATCGTATGAACTGAATGAAGTCACGAGTTTGAATCAGTCAGCGTGTTTTCACGACACTGTCAGGACTACCGGCTTAGCTCACTGGTTTATGACATTAACTAAAATAAAATATCAATCTTTCCATCCCAAAGACAATATCAAGGAAAGATGACAGACAGGTCTGGATGGTGCCTTTAATCACTGAATGCATTATTTTTAGGATAACTGTTAAGTGAACGTGTTATATTAACATCTAGTCTGAATGCAGACAGTTCCTGTTTAGTTCATGCTGTCGTGGTCAATGTGTCCTCAGCTAATAGACTTAGAGATTTAAACTCTAATCACTCACACTCTATCTCTCTCTCACTCACACTTTCTTTCTCTCACACTCTCACTGTCTCTCACTCTTTCTCACACACTTTCTAATTCACTGTAACACTTTCTCTCACACACTCGCTGTCTCACTGTCTTTCACTCACTTTCACTGTCTCTCTCTCACGCACACTCTCTATCACTCTCACTGTATCACTCTCTCTCACACTTTGTCTCTATCACACTCTCACTGTCTCTCACTCACTGTCACTCTCACACTTTTTCTCACACACACTCACACTCGCACTTCTTACACACTCACTGTTTCTCACTCACACTTTCTTTCTCTCACACTCACTCTCACACTTTCTCACACACTCACTCTCGCTGTCTCACTGTATATCACTCTCTCACTCTCTCTCATGCTTTTTCTCACACACACTCTCTCTCACTCTCTCACTTTCTCACTCTCTGTCACTCACTCTCTCACACTTTCTCACACTTCCTCTTTCTACCACACTCTCTCTCAGTCTCTCTTACGCTCTGTTACTCACTCTCTCACTCTCCTTATGATCTTCATAAAATACAGCAGTCAGAGTGTGATTATTTACAGGACGAGTGTTTATATTAATAAGCCAAATACAACTGACATCAATACAGCTAGAGTCAACATCACACATTCAGTGAATTTCATAAATAAAGTTATATACAGCACAACTTTCCTCCCATAAAGAGAGACATTCTTGATCATCCAGTGATAACGAATTAATTCTGGGCATTCTGAGACATTTCAGTCCCTGTGTTTCGATCTTTGGTGATCTTTACATTCAAAGTAATGAGATCAGTGTTTCGTGTGAGATCAGTGACCCTAAGAGTAATTAACATGACGTTGTCTTTTCGTCTAATCGCTCTATTTGTGTGTTTATTCAAATATCAGTGTCAGGGAAAAACCATTTCCATATTTTTGTCTTGTTTTTCAGTAGAAATATCTAAACATTTTTAAATCAGAATACAAAATGACTTAATATCATACATAAATTAGTTTATGCTTAAATTAATAAAAAATATCTGCCAATGGGTGAATAAATAATAATTTTAATTCAAAGGAAAAACAAGTTTTTTGTTCTGACCCCACTGGCAGATGTTTTAATTTAACTTCATTCTGATTCATTTTCAGAAAACTAGAATTGATTAAGTTTCTCTCTTTTGTTCCTCATCTACATGTACCTTGATTTGAGGATATTTCTGTGTTTTACTAAAAACACGACAAAAATACTTTATATGTAATGTAGTGATTGTGTGTGTGTGTGTGTGTGTGTGTGCGAGTGAGTATGTGTGCATTTGTATCTGTGTGTGTGTGTGTGTGTTGATCTGCTGTCTCACTCAGTGTGTGTAAGTTAGGTTGAGTGTGTGTGTGAGTGTGCGTCTGAGTGTGTCACACGCAAGTGTACATTTGTATCTGTGTCCGTTTGTGTGTGTGTGTGTGTGTGTGTGTGTGTATATGTGTGAGGTTGAGTGTGTGTGTGTGAGAGGCTGAGTGTGTGTGTGTGAGTGAAAGGGTGTCTGTGTGTGTGTGTATGAGGTTGAGCGTGTGTGTATTTGAGTGAAAGGGTGTGTGTGTGTGTGTATATATATATATATGTGTGAGGTTGAGTGTGTGTGTGAGAGGTTGAGCGTGTGTGTATTTGAGTGAAAGGGTGTCTGTGTGAGAATAAGGTTGAGTGTGTCTGTGCGTTTGTCTTTGAGAATGAGGTGGAGTGTGGGTGTGTGTGAGTGAGGTTGTGTGTGTGTGTGTGTGTGTGTGTGTGTGTGTGCATGTATGTGAGGTTGAGTGTTTGTGTGTGAGGTTGAGCGTGCGTGCGTGTGTGCGTGTGTGTGTGCGTGTGTGCGTGCGTGCGTGCGTGCGTGTGTGTGTGTGTGTGTGTGTGTGTGTGTGTGTGTGTGTGTGTGCAGATCACCGCTCCAGCCAGCGCAGTGAAGGGTATCGGTCAGACAGTGTTCGACGCAGCTGTGAGTTCTGACTTTTATCCCTCATTTCAACGACACACTCCACCTGTGAACACAATCAGTCACATCAGTGCAGAGCAGCTCCTCACACACACACACACACACACACACTCTCTCTCTGTGTGATTGTGTTTCCACAGAAGAAGTCTTTACTGAAACGAGGAACTCTTCATTTATGGTACAGTATCTGATGAGAACGCTGTAAAATATCACAGCGTTTCCCAAACTGGAGATCATGAGCTGATGAAAAACTAGAAATGATTTAAATGATAATGCACAATAAAAAATATATATATTATAAAATTGTTTTGCTAAAAAAGTATAAAAAAATATAATTCATATAAAATAATAAGATATAAAATATCATTTATTTAAAATATTTTTTTAATAATATAAAATAAATATTAAAAATATAAAATAAAATGTGAAATAATATAAAACATACCAAATGTACTAACTAGCTGTAACTAGAATTAAAGATCAGCTGAATGGTGTGGGAATCTCTCTTATATTTACTGAATACTGTGTTTGTTTGTCTGACCTGTGCTTTGAAGAGCTCTCCTTTATCACTGTACCGTCTGTGACAAACATCCAGCAACCTGAGAGACGGAAAAAGACTGTTAGTAAGTTAATGAAGTAATCTGTTTGCTGAGGTTTCAGAAAGGTTTGTCTAACTTGATCTGTGATTGCACTGCAGCTCTCCCTGACACGAGCTCATTAAACATCCACAAGCTGAGATTGATTTGACCTGCAGCTCATATTGACATCCATGCTTTTATTTAAAGCGACTCAAACTGAATGAACAGTGTGTGTGTGTGCGCGCTCAGCAGGATCTGGGTGAATGCACACGCAGCTCACGAGTGTGTCTCACCTGACGTCTTCTCTGGCCAGCAGGTCCAGGAGTTTGGCCATGTCTCCGGGCCAGTCGGCCAGCTGCACCGTGAAGCGACTGACCCTGTCGTCCAGAACCAGAGCTCTCTCCACGCACTGCAGGACCAGGTCCAGCTCCATGTTAGCGCTGCTCACCACCACCGCCACCCTGCAGCACACGCGTGCACGTAAATCTACACTGAGCAGTGCGTCTTAATGTCTTTGGTCAGAAGTGGATTAAAAGCCATTTACCAAAAATTGCACTTGAAAAAATTTAATAAAAATCCACACTTTTAACATTGATGCTTCTCAGACAGCAGCACGTAAACATGAGAACATATTTTAACAACTGTTTTTATTACCTTTCATAAAAATATTTAAGTGTTAAAAAATGTTCTTGAAGTTCAAACATTAACGCAAGATGCTTGCAATGAGTTCACGGGTTCTATTCCCAGAAAAAATCCCACGCATGAACTGAAAAACATGCATAGATGTAAATGATTAAACTGATGTTAATGTCAAGTGAATGTTAGTTTAAAGGTTTTTTTTGTTTGTTTTATCAACATTTCAAATTAGACCAATTAGACACTGAATTAACATAAACAAAGAACAATTGCATTTTTGCAGTTAAAAGAATTATAAATGCTGAAAAAAATACATTGCTCATTGTTAGTAAGATAATGCATTAAACTAATGTGTGTATGTGTCGGGTTGTGTGTGTGTGTGAGTGAGAGAGTGAGGTTGTGTGTGTGTGTGTGTGTGTGTGTGTGTGTGTGTTGTGTGTGTATGTGTGTTTGTATGTGTATATGTGTGGTTGACTGTTTGTCTCTGTGTGTGTGTGTGTGAGAGAGAGAGAGAGAGTGAGGTTGTGTGTGTGTGTGTGTGTGTGTGTGTGTATATGTGAGGTTGACTGTTTGTTGACTGTTTGTGTGTGTGTGTGTGTGTGTGTGTGTGTGTGTGTGTCGGGTTGTGTGTGTGTGTGTGTATATGTGAGGTTGACTGTTTGTGTCTGTGTGTGTGTGTGTGTGTGTGTGAGAGAGAGAGAGAGAGAGAGAGAGTGAGGTTATGTGTGTGTGTGTGTATGTATATGTGAGGTTGACTGTTTGTGTCTGTGTGTGTGTGTGTGTGTGTGTGTGTATGTGTCGGGTTGTGTGTGTGTGTGTGTGTGTGTCTCTGTGTGTGTATATGTGAGGTTGACTGTTTGTGTCTGTGTGTGTGTGTGTGTGAGAGAGAGAGAGAGAGAGAGAGTGAGGTTATGTGTGTGTGTGTGTGTGTGTGTATGTATATGTGAGGTTGAGTGTGTGTGTGTGTGTGTGAGATTGCATTAAATCATGTTAACAAATAAGACCTTATTAAAAATGCAAGGGTTTAACTAATTCAAACAATCAATTTATTCTAGCACTAATATGCTTCATTAGCACAGTCATGGGCTGTTTAGAATTGCCAAACAGCATGTAAACTGAATGCATTAATAATGTTAATCTGCATTTCACAACAGCTTCAAGTGCAGCTCATGCATTCAGAGGAAGATGCGTCTCTTCAGCGAGCTGACCATCAGTTAAGTCCTCTCTTCAGAGAGAGAGAGTAACACCGACTCAGTTAGGATCATAACAGAGTGAGGGGCTTCGACCACCTTTTCCCTTTCAGCTCTGGAAGCTGTCCAGCTAAGATTGCGGCCAGGCCCATGGCTCCTTCTGTGTCCACGGTCGAGCGCTCGTACTCCTGAAAGCGCAGCATGGCCACCAGAGCATCCGCCTCCCTTCACACACACAGAACATCATCTCCATCACACAGTATCAACACAGAACTGACTCGGCTCTCCACCGGGGCATTCTAAAACATTTAATGTACCCTAATGTTTTATTGATGATGCCTACTATATATAGAACAGCAGATGAGCCCAGAATATGCATGCAATTATTCCTTTTTATTATGTTTAAATCTTAGGCATGATTGATTTTCTGGGTCAATGGATTCAGTGACACATTACAAAAAATGAGCATGAAACTTTTTTCAAAAATATTTAAATATTGACTTTATTTAAAAAAGATGTTTTATGTTTTAGAGCACAGTAGAGCACAGCGCTCGCAACGCCAAGATCATGGGTTCGATTCCCATGCATGTCTGCCAAACGCATGAGTGCTGAAAGTTTGCAGGCATGCTCCTGATCCCCAAAATGAAGATAAGTAATAGATAAATATTAAAGAATTGCATTTTAATTGCATGTTAAGCATTTTGTGTTTTCATTACAGAACTGTTCTTACGGCAGAATAGAGCAAGCTATTGGTATTAAACAAATTCCAAGAGAATTGTGCAACGCCAAGGTCTTGGCATCGATTCCCAGGGATTGCAAGTACTTGTCTGCCAAAATCCATGAATGTTAAATGTTATAAGAAGACTCTAATAACAACTGAACAACCTTTCTGTAGATACTGGACCGAATGCTCTTTAACATACCTGACAGAAATGACTTTGTCCACCATTTTCTTGGCCAGCTGGAAGGTGTGTGTGCCCAGAGAGTGATCCACCAGATCTGTGTGAGAGAGAACAGTCTTCAGAGCCGCTCACAGAACACCACGGGTTAGTGTGAGAGCTGAAGCAGGAGATCTCACCTCTGTAGAGTTTCTTGTTGGGGTTGCAGTAGAGATCTTTAATGGGAGAGTCTGTTTTGAGGGACTGCAGTAGAAGAGGAAACTCCTCTGGTTCTACACCCTGTGAGAGACACGCTTTAAACCTACTGTGCTGATCTGAGCCTATGAGTCTGTTTTTTTCTTGTGCTCATCAAGGCTGCTTTTATTTGATCAAAAATACTGAAAAAATTATTGCAATTGAAATGTATGTTTTTCTATCTTAATATACTTTAAAACATAATTTATTCCTGAGATGCAAAGCAGATTTTTTACTTTGATTTCTTTAGTTTTTAGTGTCACATGATCTTTCATTTCATAAACAGTTGTGCTGCTTAGTATTGTTTTGGATCCTGCGATACTCTTGTCAGGATTTTTTTTTTTGCTGAATAGAACAGCATTTATTTGACAAATCTTTTGTAACGATATAAAAGTTTGGAGCATTTTTTGCTTTCTTTTTAAAAGTAATGTAATCCTTTTATTTAGCAAGGATGTGCTAAAATGATATTAAGTGACGACTCTTAAAGACTTCCATTGTTACAAAAAATGTCTATTATATATAAGTGCTAAATGTCTTCAAGATTTACTGAAAACAGTATTACAGGTTCTAAAAAAATATGAAGCAGCGCAACTTTTTCCAATGATAGTAAATCGATTAAACGATTAATTACATCCATAGAGAATAATTGTTATTACGCTATAGGGGAAGATAAAGCTGGGTGTTGTCAGTGCACAGAAGAAAAGAGACCAGAAAGGATAAATGCACAGAAAACAGCACCGGACCAA
>NC_056711.1:22124475-22139475 GCF_018831695.1 Puntigrus tetrazona | reverse complement strand
AAGAATCTGATCTTCAGGATCTTTTGAGGAGCTTTACTTTCACTCTTCCTCCGAAACATCTCACATCTTCTGAGCAGACTTCAGCTCTCCATCATTATATGTCTGATCATCTCAGTCTCATCTCACTCAGATATATTATGAGATATAGAGAGGCCCAGATATTTAGGTAATTTTATGTCAGTCTTATTACATTTTTTTCAGACTACATGAGCCATAAAATCCTGATGCATCAAAAAAACACTAATGTGACCCTGGAGCACAAAAATAAAATAAAGAATAAATTATATTTCCACTGGTTTGTTCTGATCGGACAGTATCTGTCTGAGATACAACTATTAGAAAATCTGGAATCTGAGGGAGGAAAAATTCTACATATTGAGAAAATCACCTTTAAAGTTAAAGTGCTTAGCAATGAATATTACTAACCAAAAATGAAGCTATGATATATTTACAATTTACACAAATACAATGTATTATTAGCTATTGCTACAAATACTGTATATCTGTGCTGCTTATGACTTTTGTGCTCCAGGCTCATAGAGGAACATTTTTTTGTAAAAAAAAAAAAAAAAAAAATATATATATATATATATATATATATATATATATATATATATATATATATATATATATATATATATATATATATATATATATATATTTATTTTTTTTTTTTTTTTTTTTACATTTATTTATTTAGCTTTCTACTGTTATTTTCTAAATCTTTAGGACTTGACAGGGTTATTGCTCTCACTCATGTTTACCGCGGCAGGAGGAGGAGGAGGAGGCTGAGGAAGAGTCTGAGGAGCACACACACTACAGCGTGAAGGAGCGTTCTCTGTGATCTGTGGAAGAGCTAGAGATGAAGACGGGTCTGGAGCAGCGGCTCTGTCTGAAGCTCCAGGAGAAGCTGAGGGAGATCTCAGCGAGAGAGCTTTGTGCGTCTCAGGAGTCGAAGGTGAACCGGTGGATGGAGGAAGAGCGGGATGGGATGAAGAACACAGAGGGTCTGCTAAACGCCGGTGAAGCTCAGACTCAGGAGGACACTGAGGAGGTTCTGGAGGCTCTCTAAGGGTTTCAGACACACACTACCCGTCAAACGTTTCTAAAACGTAAGATCTTTGATGTTTTTAAAAGAAGTCTCTTCTGTTCTCCAAGCCTGCTTTTATTTGATCCAAAATACAGCAGTGATATTGTGAATATCCTACTATTTAAAAATGCTTTCTATTAGAGTTTTAGCAGCATTACTCCAGTCACATGATCCTTTAGAAATCGTTCTAATGTTCTGATTTGCTCGTTTATTATTATGTCTAAAACAGCTAATTAGAAATTCATCTCAAATAGAAAGCCTTTGTAACATTACAAACATCAGTTTCGATCGATTTAAATGAAATGATTGATTTCTAGAACTCAAGCTTTTAAATTGTGTAGTGTATAATTTCACAAAAGCTTTTTATTTGAGATAAATGCTATTCAGCAGAGGATCCTGAAAGAATGCATTGATGATAATGATAAGGATCGCGTGACTGAAAAATCTGCTTTGAAATCATTTGATTTTAAAACATTTTCAAATATTTACACTTTATTCGTATTTACATTTTAAAGCAGACGCTTTTCTCTCGAAAATGAAGACGGTGGAAGCAATCGAAACCAACAGAAGAGCAGTAACACGCACACAAAGATGAGTCTCTTAGTGCAATATATATGCTTTAAAGAAAACAAGTAGAGAATATCAACAAAATTAAGAAACAAACAGAATAGAAAAAAGAAATCTAGTGTCAGAAAGAGAGCAAGAGAATGAATATGCCATTGATAAATGGTCAAGGCTGTGTTTTTTTGTAAATAAAACAGACAGACGGATCAAATAGAATTAGAGTAGATGTGCTAACGATGAAGGAGATGTGTCTTAGCTGTTTCTTGAAGAAGGTTAAGGACCGCTCGGATAGAGTTACACATAGAAAGCATCTATATTTTAAATACAAGTATCTACTGTTTTTGCTGTACTTTGAATCAAACAAGCAGCGTCTCGGTGAGCAGAAGAGACTCGTGAAAGATCTTACGGAGGTGTCCCACCTCTGCCAGAAGGGATCGTACTCCTCGCTGTCGTTAAAGCTCCTCCGCGTCTCCTGCACGCCGTCGCTCACCAAGTTAGCAAAAAACTGCGCCGCGAAATTCATCCTGGCCTCGCGCTGACATGAAACACGCTCTCTCCGTCCGGCGGTATTGTCCTCGTCCTGCGCAACATTAGCTGACCGCTCAGGGTTATTTAAGGAGGGATTATCCATAATCACACACCGGAGTGTCTCCGGCCCTCAGCCCTCCAGGACTCCACCTACAGCTCTATTCCTGTATCAGACCCGGGTTAAACCCGCCTCTCACGTGGTATAATCAGACTTTGTCCAGCAGAAAGTGTCCTCCAGAAGACCTCAAGCTCTGACCTCTAGGACAGGCCAAATCCTCCTCAGACCGGATCACAGATCATCGTTTATGATGCTCCAGACTTCAGAGCTCATGATATACCTGACAGCCTGGAGACTAAAGACACTGCATGGGGCAGGGATATTCTTTTTTATTACATGCCAAAAATATTTTGCGCATTTTCCGCAGTAAACATATCAAAAGGTATTTTTTGATTAGTAATATGCATTGCTAAGAACGTCATTTGCACAACTTTAAAGGAGATTTTTTCCTCAATATTTAGATTTATTTAGACTCCAGGTCTAATAGTCGTATCTCAGACAGATATTGTCCGATCAGAACAAACCAGACATCAGTGGAGAGATGATTTATTCAGCTTCGGATGATATATACATCTGGGTTTCATAAAAATCACTCTTATGGCAGCTCATTTGATCCTGAGAAGAAAAGCTCCTCTGGTTTCTAGATGATTTTAAACTAAATTGGTTACGTGACCAAAAACATAAGAAGAGTCCACTTTACTCCTCCTGTGATGAGGATCCATGGAATAATAAATACTTTTTTATGTTTGAGGACTCAATTACAGACAAATCAGAGTTTTAGTTCTTCATGAAGTTATGAGACCATACTCTTTACATGATTTCAGACCTGAGCTGGATGAGACACGTTTATTAAAAAAGTGGGAATGAGCCGAGTAAAAACTTTCATTTATTATACGTTTTTATGGAATTGTATTTTCCTGCAGGACTGATAAGAGGGATGCTCTGTGAGGTCAGATGCAGATTCTGTTTTAATCCTTCAGTTCACGGCGCCGTTCATTAAGTCCACGAGGCTCAGTTTATCCCTCACTTTTGGAAAACCATATTGTGAAAGCAGTCTCTTTTATATCCAAAGTCACCGTTTCAGAGAATTCACCACGTCCTGATATTTATGTACATATTTAAAGTCTCGCGCTCGCTTACAAGCGCTCTCCCCTTCAGTTAATACTGATTATAGTATACTCACTGAACGAGCGGTTGAACAGATCTGTGCGTCTCTGAAGGAAATGAAGGTGTTTTTTCTGTGTTCTGCTCGAGACTCCTGAATCCTGGTCTCTGTGGTCTTCTGGAGGCAATAACTACTTACAGTAATAATGTTATTTTCTGCAGTATCTAGTAGAATTACTAATAAGATTCCCCTTCACAAAACAGGTCGTTACTGGTTTTCATCAGTCATTGAGCATTTGTAATTTCAGATATAAAAATAGATTTTTAGTAACATTTTGGAAGACTTTTTGGAGAGAGACGCACTGCACACTTTTGTGGGGCATGAAAGAAACTTTTTATGGAAAGTAATGTGATGTACTTTTGATTTGAGACGTCTGGATGAACTGGTCCATTGAAGGTCAGTAGCAAAGACACTCATTAATGAAATTAAAATGAATAAATAAATCATATTTGTCTTATTTAACATATTTAACTCTTTCCCCGTTGTTTTTTTTTTTTTTTTTTTTTGTTAAACAGCATTTTTTAATTCGGTGTCCCTCAGAATATTTTCTGCTATGAATATATTATGCATCAAAATGATGAGCCTTTGTTTGTTTTATTATATCTCCATGAGTTCTTGTTTTATTACCATTTGAATGCAATTGTTTTTTTTATACCTAAACCTTCCCCTGACAGGAAACTACTCGCATTTTTAGATTTCCAGAAAACACCATTTAGTATGTTTCTTAAGTCTTTTGAATTATGGGAATAAACCACCTTCAAACTGTAATAACTGTGTCATACCCGTGTCATTAAACACATTTGTTTCCCATAAACACACACACACACACACACACACACACACACACACACACACACACAGAGATCATATTCACACACAGCGCTCTGCACTTAATCCTGATTTCTCTCAACATGGCAACCCCAGAGCTGTCGGTGAATACATGAGAAACAAACAAACTGCTTTTATACTTAATTGAAAAAGTAATGCATTACTTTACTAGTTACTTAAAAAGTAATCCGATTACCAAACTCATAATACTTGTAACGCGTGACCCCCAACACGGCTAATAATGACCGTTGGCAGAAAAGTAATCGTTTCTCTTTTGATAGGTGTAATTAATAAAAGTCGTTCTTGAGTAAGCAGCCTAGCGCTGGTCCGATCGCACACACACACACACACACACACACACACACACACACGCTTTGAGCACAAACACACACTTTATTATTCTGTGCCGGAGGTGGTAAAATAACACGACTCTCAAATACAGGTTTAAATGTAATAAAACAAAAAGGAATAAATCCCGCATCAAACTCGTGGTTGTATGGAGCTCGTAATGAAACGTTTCCTTCGCCTCTCTCTCTCTCTGTGTCCAGCGTGAACATGTGCAGACGAGATTTACAGCCGAGCTAACCCCAGACATCACACCTGACAGCTCCAATACATCACACAAAACTAACGAGGGCTGAGGACGATCCCAAAGCAGGATCGTTGCTGTCCGAGTCCGTCCCCCCGATGACCATTCCAGGAATCAGAAAAGCGTGAAGTCCAGCCAAGAGAGAGTCCATGCAGAGAAGGAGCCAAGAAAAACGCGCTCCGGCTGATTCGAGCTTCGGGACGGAACGAATCACGCAGACTTCGGGGGATCGGGTTTCCCTGAGAACAAACGGAGGAACCCATCACGGTTAATCAGGCAGATTTCAATCGGAGCGCAGAGGAGACGATAAAAGATAAGAGCGGCAAATCTCTCCATGAGATCAGCTATCAGAGTTATCTTCAGTGGCGTAAGCACCATTGTGGATCCTTCTCTCTTAAGGAGCTTTGCTCATCGTACACAGTAAACTTTACCCTTGAACACCTGAACTTTCACTCCGTTTCTTGCTGCAGTCTCCGGTGGTGACTCTTCACGGTAATCCCATTACAAATATTAACTAGGTTTGATTCCGACGGCAGACGATCAGCTTGATCAAACGTCCTGCCAGAGACGGCTCAGTAGAGTCTGATACCGATAGGACCATAACCTCTCTATGAGAACCATAACAAGAAACAGATTTTGGAAACTATAAATCTCTTTTAAATATGAAGATGTCGAACAGCAGATTTATGAGTTACTCCAATTTTGTAATTTTGTAATTTTGACTTGCATGTGTGTGCTTTATTCATTTTTTCTTTATGTAGTTTAATGGCTGTCTCAATAGTTTAATGTTTTCTACTGGTTCATAAAAAAAAATATGCGAACCTGCTAAAAAAGTTCTGGTCTGAATCAAATGAGTCTGAATAATGATTCGTGAACCCTCATATCAGATCAGGGGCCGGCGGCATTCTTTAAGACTGTTCAAAATATGTTCAATTCAAACATACAGACTAACTACCCTTTGGTTAACAGCTGGTTGATCAAACTAGTTCTTAAGACACTGTCCTAACATAGTGGGCAAATGATCTCTGTGGATCACGAATCATTTGATTTAGATCAGGGTGGTTTGAATTACTTGATTCCTATCGGGACATTCAACTCGCAAAATGATTCGTTATTCTGCTTTGAAGTCCCAAACTGAATTATCTGATGCACAATACATGAAGTTTCGAATAAATCAAATGATTCGAGATCAGATTAGAAGGCTTTATAACAGTGACTCATTTTGTGACAATTGATTAAAAAAACTCCTTTCTCCATCACTACGTACTTTTTAAAATCATTAAAAGTGAAGTCAACATTTGAAGATATTTTGCTCTTTTGAATCTCTTGAACTGAAGGATGGAATTCACTAGTTTGAATCACTTGGAGCGGTTCCAGCATAAATGACTCACTGAATCAATTTTTCTGTTCCGCATTTTAAAGACAATAATTAATTGTATTAATTGTATTAATGGTATAGGGTTGTCCTTTTTAAATCAATATGATACATGAGTTAGCCCAGATTTATCAAAAAGTGGTCTGATTATTACCTGAAACATGTAATGTATATGTGATGGGTTACATTAATAAGTGTGATGTCATTGGAATCAGTGACGGAATACAATTTATGTAATTATGCTCAGCACTGACTGTGTGTTTCAGGAGAATTCACATGAAATTATGTGTGTGTGTGTGTGTGTGTCTGTGTGTGTGTGTGTGTGTGTGTGCGTGTGTGCGCTCATGTCTCATTAGAGCTGCTTATCTTCAGACAGACGTCCATTACCAGCTGACCACACACACTCCAGTCCAGTCTAATCCAGACCGACATGTTTACCATCATCCACTGCCCTAGGATCACCCTGAACAGGTGTGTGTGTGTGTGTGTGAGTGAGTGTGTGTGTGTCTGTGTGTGTGTGTGTGTGTGTGTGTGTGTGTGTGTGTGTGTGTGTGTGTGTGTGTGTGTGTGTGTGTGTGTGTGTGTGTGTGTGTGTGTGTGTGTGTGTGTGTGTGTGTGTGTGTGTGTGTGTGTGTGTGTGTGTGTGTGTGTGTGTGTGTGTGTGTGTGTGTGTGTGTGTGTGTGTGTGTGTGTGTGTGTGTGTGTGTGTGTGTGTGTGTGTGTGTGTGTGTGTGTGTGTGTGTGTGTGTGTGTGTGTGTGTGTGTGTGTGTGTGTGTGTGTGTGTGTGTGTGTGTGTGTGTGTGTGTGTGTGTGTGTGTGTGTGTGTGTGTGTGTGTGTGTGTGTGTGTGTGTGTGTGTGTGTGTGTGTGTGTGTGTGTGTGTGTGTGTGTGTGTGTGTGTGTGTGTGTGTGTGTGTGTGTGTGTGTGTGTGTGTGTGTGTGTGTGTGTGTGTGTGTGTGTGTGTGTGTGTGTGTGTGTGTGTGTGTGTGTGTGTGTGTGTGTGTGTGTGTGTGTGTGTGTGTGTGTGTGTGTGTGTGTGTGTGTGTGTGTGTGTGTGTGTGTGTGTGTGTGTGTGTGTGTGTGTGTGTGTGTGTGTGTGTGTGTGTGTGTGTGTGTGTGTGTGTGTGTGTGTGTGTGTGTGTGTGTGTGTGTGTGTGTGTGTGTGTGTGTGTGTGTGTGTGTGTGTGTGTGTGTGTGTGTGGTACATATTTTATTTGTCTCTAACTGATCATTGTCTCAGTGGTTTTCATCTCTTTGGTTTCATACCACAACATAAGTACTTTTATACTCAGATTTGTGTGTGTGTGTGTGTGTGTGTGTGTGTGTTTAATATTTAATATGCATTCATTTTTAAAGCACATGTACAATTTGATTAGCTAATCAATGGCTCAGATAAAAACTCTAAAATCTGCTGAAGCTGGTTGCCTTAAAATTTGACTCAACTTTTTTAATGTTTTATATTCACTGAAACTTTAATAAAAAGTGCTTTAGAAAGTGTGTATTTATATTATTGCTATATTTAGTCTGCTCCTTTAAACACACTGATTTAAAAAGCAGGGATCATTACATAATCTATAATATATCTGAATGATTTCTTGAATTATTGGATAAGAATAACATCTTTTATCTACTGTATTAAAGCACAAGGAATGAATGAGAAAACCAGCATCCTATTCCTTTATATACCAAAAACAAAATCCGAAAAAAAAACGAAGCAATAATAATAATGATGATAATAAGTATAACGAGGTACAGAATGAGCAGAGTCTCTCTGTGTGGAGTTTGTATGTTTTCTCTGTTGATGTTTGATTTCTCTCACAAGTGTGTGTGAATATGAATGTGTGTGATGGACTGGTCGTCCTTGTGACTCTATGAGATCTGGATCAGCTTCCAGTTGAAATTACATTTAGTTGTGTTTTAGATCATTATTATTAGTCTTTTCAGCTTGTAGAGTATGAATGACATTTTGAAAAATGTGGTCATTGCATGCATTTTATCTGAAAGCAAGAGACTTCTGTATCTCTGAGTGTGTGAACGGATTTAAAAATGTTGCGTCACTATTAAACAACGCTTGTTAACAACTGAAAAAAAACCCGGTAAAGTCACGTGATCTTTAATCGTGGTCAGAGAAGCGGACGAGTGTGTTGTTGATTTCAGTAAATGTTTTGTCCGTTCAGCTGAAGAAAGTCACGCTCTGGGCTGGAGTTTGTGTCTTCATGTTTCTGTGTGTTTGGCTTCGGTCCTGCTGGAGAGCGTGAAGCAGACCCACCCGCTCTCACACACACACACACACACACACACACACACACACACACTCCTCCTCCAGATACAGAACACTTTTGTTCAGTGTTTTGATCGGCAGCGCAGTGAATCTCTTCAGAGCTCCAGTCAGAGGTCTCTCTTCTTTCTGAGGGTCTCTTCATCAGTGTCTGACAGACGTCTCTCTCCCGCAGGTCTGTCATGACGCCCGTGGCTCTTCTGCTGCTCCTCATTGGTCAGATCTGTGCAGGTAAGACACCTGATTGGCTGAAGGTCGTGTGAGTTGGGTTTGATAGACGACGGTCTGTAGTTTATGAGTTTGAAAGGCAATCTTTGTGTTTGAGGATCATGATGGCGTTTTCAGATGGTTCTCAGGGACCTTCAGTGTGTGTGTGTGTGTGTGTGACTAGAACATCTGGTTCTGATTTGGTGTGTGTTGAGGCTGACAGAACCGCACAAACACATGAGATTTCTCACATGAACTGCTGGAGTCTGTCCAGAACCCGAGGCTCGTCTGTATCTTCTGTATCTTCTGTATCTTCAGTGGAAGGATTGATCACGATTAGTGTGATGTGTGTGATCTCACCCTCATGGAATGAACACACACACACACACACACACACACACGCTCTCATTTTCTCTTTTTATTGGCTCAGGAAACTCTCCATCAAGCCCAGAAGAGTTGAACTAAATGAATGTGTGGCATTACTGCTTCATCAGCGGCTAAAGAACCAGTTCATCCTAAAAACCTCCTTCTGCTGGTGTCACTCAAACCCGCTTGACTTGCTTTCTTCTTCTTCTTTAAAATATTTACTATTTTTAATATAAAAAAGGGGGATAATTGAGGTGGCATTTCAAATGACATAAGTGTGTTTGTTCATGATGACTACAGCCGTCAAACGTCAGTGTTTACGAGGACTAGTCCGTTATTGTTTGTATTGAATTGTACTCATCTATAATTGTTGTTTGAATTTTACTTGAACTATTTATTTGAGTTGTATTTTAGTGTTTTGGCTATTAGAAAGTGGTGTTTAAAGAAACGTATTAGTGTTGTTAAAGTATTAGAGCTAGTGCATGGATGATGTTTAGCTGTTGTGTTCTGAAGGACAAGGAAAGTTACACGGGTTTGAAACGACAACCAGAGATTTTTGGTGAACTTTTCTGTACAGAATCAGTCCGTTTTTCTTGAACCATTATTATTGTTTTGTGGGTCTGTAGATTTGTGAAATAGATTGACCTGGAATCAGTTTTGGGGAAAATTACTTGCATTACAATAAACCATATTATGAATTAACTAAATATTAAAAAAAAAAAAAACATTTGCATTATTTTAGTTTTTTTATCTGACCTGATGATCCTGTTCTATCTTTTCTATCTATTCATGCAAGTTTCTGTGAAAGAGCTTTACGTTTTAAAGAAGAACTTGTTTTATTAAAAACAAACAATCAAAGATTTAAAAAGAAATCATTAATTTATATACAATTTATCATATAATTTATATATCAAGTCATCATTATTTATATACAGAGAGTTCTATGATGTAAATTGTGTCAACGCAGTTTTACAGTATTAAACCGGAAAATAATATGATGAAATATATTTCTTTAATCTGGCCTCATCACTCATCAATTTAATGCATTACTTTCTGCAAAAAATAAATTAGTAGCAATACAATGTTGTAATGCATTACTTTTAAAAGTAACGTCAGCTGTGTACTCACTCACGGTTTTTCAGGACTGAATAACTCAGAATTTGTCTTGAAAAATTAAACAGTGCTTTCCTACACTGTAAAAGAAATCTGGGTCCAGATTAGAAACTCTGGACTCTTGTTCAAATCAACTTCTTAGCAACGAATATTACTAATCAGAAGTTTTTATATATTTATGATAGGAAATTCACTAAATATATTCATAGAACATGATCTTTGCTTAATATCCTAATGATTTTAGCATAAAAATATGTATGATTTTCCCCATACAGTGTATTGTTGTCCACGTCTGTGCTCCAGAGACACATCTATCTGTGCTGTCTCGATCAGATCAGATCTGTGAATCGTGAGCAGCAGATGAAGTAATGTCTGCTGGAGGCCGATGGAGAAGTGTGTTTAACATCCTGCAGCACTTACACAGAGGATCTATTAAAATGCTGCTCACGACGGGATGTTTAATGCAAAAACATCAAAGACTGTGGAGGTGGGATTCCTTCGGGAAAACTCGTGAAACATAACGAGGCCTGAGAGCGGAAACACTCCTGTGAAAGCTGTGTGAGACACGTGTGTGTGTGTGGGTGTGTGTTATAGAGAGTGTGTGTTATAGAGAGCGTGTAAGAGTGTGTTATAGTAAGAGTGTGAGAGTGTGTTATAGAGAGTGTGTGAGAGTGTGTTATAGTCAGAGTTTGTGAGAGTGTGTTATAGTGAGAGTGTGTTATAGTAAGAGTGTGTTATAGAGAGTGTGTGAGAGTGTGTTATAGTGAGAGTGTGAGAGTGTGTTATAGTGAGAGTGTGTGAGAGTGTGTTATAGTGAGAGTGTGTTATAGAGAGTGTGTGAGAGTGTGTTATAGTGTGTGATAGTGTGTTATAGTCAGAGTGTGTTATAGAGAGTGTGTGAGAGTGTGTTATAGTAAGAGTGTGAGAGTGTGTTATAGTAAGAGTGTGTTATAGAGAGTGTGTGAGAGTGTGTTATAGTGAGAGTGTGTTATAGAGAGTGTGTGAGAGTGTGTTATAGTGAGAGTATGTTATAGAGAGTGTGTGAGAGTGTGTTATAGAGAGTGTGTTATAGTCAGAGTGTGTTATAGAGAGTGTGTGTTAAAGAGAGTGTGTGCGAGTGTGTTATAGTGAGAGTGTGTGAGTGTGTTATAGAGAGTGTGTGTTAAAGAGAGTGTGTTATAGTGAGAGTGTGTTAAAGAGAGTGTGTTATAGTGAGAGTGTGTGAGTGTGTTATAGAGAGTGTGTGAGTGTGTGTTATAGATAGTGTGTGTTATAGTGACAGTGTGTGAGAGTGTGTTATAGTGAGAGTGTGTGAGAGTGTGTTAGTGTGTGAGAGAGTGTGTGAGTGTGTTATAGAGAGTGTGTGTTAGTGAGAGTGTGTGAGAGTGTGTTATAGAGAGTGTGTGAGAGTGTGTTATAGTGAGAGTGTGTTATAGAGAGTGTGTGAGAGAGTGTGTTATAGTGAGAGTGTGTTATAGTGTGTGTTATAGAGTGTGTGAGAGTGTGTTATAGTGAGAGTGTGTGAGTGTGTTATAGAGTGTGAGTGTGTTATAGATAGTGTGTGTTATAGTGACAGTGTGTGAGAGTGTGTTATAGAGAGTGTGTTATATAGTGAGTGTGTGTTAGTGTGTGAGCGTGTGTTATAGAGAGTGTGAGAGTGTGTTAGAGTGTGTTATAGTGAGAGTGTGTTATAGAGAGTGTGTGAGAGTGTGTGTTATAGTGAGTGTGTGAGTGTGTTATAGAGAGTGTGTGAGAGTGTGTTATAGTGAGAGTGTGAGAGTGTGTGTATTATAGTGAGAGTGTGTGAGAGTGTGTTATAGAGAGTGTGTGTTATAGAGTGAGAGTGTGTTAGAGTGTAGTGTATAGAGTGTGTGTGTATAGAGAGTGTGTTATAGTGAGAGAGTGTGTGTGAGTGTAGAGAGTAGAGAGTGTGTGTGTGTTATAGAGAGTGTGAGTGTGTGTTATAGTGAGTGTGTGTAGTATAGACAGTGTGTGAGAGTGTGTTATAGTGAGAGTGTGTGAGAGTGTGTTATAGAGAGTGTGTGAGTGTGTGTATAGAGAGTGTGTGTTATAGTTATAGAGTGTGTGTGTGTTATAGAGTGTGTGTTAGTGTGTTAGTGTGAGAGTGTGTTATAGAGAGTGTGTGTTATAGAGAGTGTGTGTATAGTGAGTGTGTGAGAGTGTGTTATAGAGAGTGTGTGTTATAGATAGTGTGTGTTATAGTGACAGTGTGTGAGAGTGTGTTATAGAGACTGTTATAGTGAATGTGTGTGTGAGCGTGTGTTATAGTGAGTGTGTGAGTAAGAGTGTTATAGAGAGTGTGTGAGAGTGTGTTATAGTGAGTGTGTGAGTGTGTTATAGAGAGTGTGTGAGAGTGTGTTATAGTGAGAGTGTGTGTAGAGTGTGTTATAGAGAGTGTGTGAGAGTGTTATAGAGAGTGTGTTATAGTAGAGTGTGTGAGAGTGTGTTATAGTGAGTGTGAGAGTGTGTTATAGTAAGAGTGTGTTATAGAGTGTGTGAGTGTGTTAGAGAGAGAGTGTTTATAGAGAGAGTGTGTTATAGTAAGAGTGTGTGAGAGTGTGTGTATAGTGTGTGTGTGTGAGTGTGTTATAGAGAGAGTGTGTGAGAGAGTGTAGAGTGTTATGTGTGTGTTATAGTGTGTTATAGTCAGAGTGTGTGTATAGAGAGTGTGTGAGAGTGTGTTATAGAGAGTGTTATAGAGAGTGTGTGTGTGTTAGTGTGAGTGTGTATAGAGAGTGTGTTATAGAGAGTGTGTGAGAGTGTTATTATAGTGTGAGAGTGTGAGTGTGTGTGTGTGTGTGTTATGTGTTATAGTGAGTGTGTGAGAGTGTGTTATAGTGAGAGTGTGTGAGTGTGTTATAGAGAGTGTGTGTTATAGAGAGTGTGTGAGAGTGTGTTATAGTGAGAGTGTGTTTATAGAGAGTGAGTGTGTTATAGTGAGTGTGTTATAGAGAGTGTGTGAGTGTGTTAGTGTGAGAGTGTGTTATAGAGAGTGTGTGTTAGAGAGTGTTATGTGTGAGTGTGTGTGAGTGTGTTATAGAGAGTGTGTGAGAGTGTGTTATAGAGAGAGTGTGTGAGAGTGTATAGAGAGAGAGTGTGTATAGTGAGAGTGTGTGTTATAGAGAGTGTGTTAGTGTGTGAGAGTGTGTTAGTGTGAGTGTGTAGTGTGTTATAGAGAGTGTGTAGTGAGTGTGTGAGTGTGTTATAGATAGTGTGTGTGTTATAGAGAGTAGTGTGTGTGTGTGAGAGTGTGAGAGTGTGTGAGAGTAGTGAGAGTGTGTGTTATAGAGAGTGTGTGAGAGTGTGTGAGTGTGTGTGTTATAGTGAGTGTGTTATAGAGAGTGTGTGAGTGTGTGTTATAGAGAGTGAGTGTGTTAGAGAGTGTGTTAGAGTGTGTTATAGTGAGAGTGTGTTATAGAGTGTGAGAGTGTGTTATAGAGTGTGTTATAGTGAGTGTGAGAGTGTGTTATAGAGAGTGTGTGAGAGTGTGTTATAGTGAGAGTGTGTGAGAGTGTGTTATAGTGAGAGTGTGAGTAAGTGTTATAGTGAGAGTGTGTGAGTGTGTGTTTATAGAGAGAGTGTGTTATAGAGAGTGTGTGTTATAGTGAGAGTGTGTTATAGAGAGTGTGTGAGAGTGTGTTATAGAGAGTGTGTGTGTTATAGAGAGTGTGTGATAGAGAGTGTGTGAGTGTGTTATAGTGAGAGTGTGTTATAGAGAGTGTGTGAGAGTGTGTTATAGTGAGAGTGTGAGAGTGTGTTATAGAGAGTGTGTGAGAGTGTGTAGTAGAGTAGTGAGAGTGTGTGTGAGTGTGTTATAGAGAGTGTGTGAGTTATAGTGAGAGTATAGTATAGAGTGTGTGAGAGTGTGTGTTATAGAGAGTGAGTGTGTGAGTGTGTTATAGTGAGAGTGTGTAGAGAGTGTGTGTTATAGAGAGTGTGTGTTATAGAGAGTGTGTGAGAGTGTTATATAGTGTGTGTTAAAGAGAGTGTGTTATAGTGAGAGTGTGTTAAAGAGAGTGTGTTATAGTGAGAGTGTGTGTGTTATAGAGAGTGTGTGTGTGTTATAGATAGTGTGTTATAGTGAGAGTGTGTGAGTGTGTTATAGAGAGTGTGTGTTATAGAGAGTGTGTGAGAGTGTGTTATAGTGAGAGTGTGTGAGTGTGTTATAGAGAGTGTGAGAGTGTGTTATAGTGAGAGTGTGTGAGTGTGTTATAGAGAGTGTGTTATAGAGAGTGTGTGAGAGTGTGTTATAGTGAGAGTGTGTTATAGAGAGTGTGTGAGAGTGTGTTATAGTGAGAGTGTGTTATAGAGAGTGTGTGTTATAGATAGTGTGTGTTATAGTGACAGTGTGTGAGAGTGTGTTATAGAGACTGTTATAGTGAATGTGTTAGTGTGTGAGCGTGTGTTATAGAGAGTGTGTGAATGTGTGCTATAGTAAGTGCGTGTTATAGTATGTAAGTGTGTGTGTGTGTGTGTGACATGAGCTCTCTGATTAGTGTGTTTTTGTGTTTCTTGTGTCCAGATGATTATGTTCATGTTCGAGGAGAATCTTTGATTCATTTCCAGCAGCGCTCCCCAGAAGCTGATTGATGTTTAATGTGTTTTGCAGTGACTGTAATTCATGTGTTACTGTAACAGAACCGTGTGTGTGTGTGTGTGTGTGTGTGTGTGTGTGTGTGTGTGTGTGTGAGACAGAGATGAGCGGCCGCTCTAACGCCTGTCAGGATCAGAAGTCTCTTCATGACCGGATGGACGTGGTAGAGAAGGTGATCATGGGTTAATGTTCTTTCAGCATTAATCAAGCATCATAACCTCAT